>NC_043703.1:59437059-59489328 GCF_006229205.1 Suricata suricatta | reverse complement strand
ATATGGCCATTTGTAGGAAAGTGGATGGACCTTGAGGGTGTCATGCTAAGCGAAATAAGTCAGGCAGAGAAGGATAGAAACCAAAACAATCTTGAAAAAAGAAGAGCAAAGTTGAATCACTAACATATCCTGATTTCTAAATATTATATTAATCAAGACTGAGTAGTACTGGGTAAAGTGTAGACATTTATGCCTGTGGAATAGAATTGAAAGTCTAGAAATAAACCCATTCATTTATGGTCAATGAATTTCAACAAAGGTACTAAGAAATTTCAATGGGAAAACAGTCTTTTCAATAAATGGTACTGGGACACAGCAATTGCACTTCCAGGTATTTACCCAAAGGATAAAAAAAAAAAAAAAAACAGATTCAAAAGGGTACGGGCACCCTGATGTTTATAGCAGCATTATCAACAACAGTCAAACTATGGAGAGAGCCCAAATGTCCATGGACTGATAAATGGATATAGAAGACGTGAGATAAATATATATATACACACACACAATGGAATGTTTCTCAGCCATCAAAAAGAATGAAATCTTGCCATGTGCAATGATGTGGACGGAACTAGAGTATATTATGCTAAGTAAAATAAGTCTGTCAGAGAAAGCCAAATACCATATGATTTCATTCATATGTGGAATTTAAGAAACAAAACAGATGACCTTAGGGGAAGGGAAGGAAAAGTAAAATAAGATAAAAACAGAGAGAGAGGCAAACCATAAGAGACTCTTAACTTAGAGAACAAACTGAGGGTTGCTGGAGGGGAGGTGGGTAGGGGACGGGCTGAATGGATGCTGGGCATTAAGGGGCGCACTCGTTGGGATGAGCACTGGGGGTCATATGTAAGTGATGAATCACTAAATTCTACTCCTGAAACCAATACTTCTCTATATGTTAACTAACTTGAATTTAAATAAAATTTTGGAAGAAAAAAAAAGATTCTGGGACAACTAGATAACCATATTCAAGAATGAAATTGGACCTCCACCTCGTTATACAGACAGAAATTAATTCAAAACGAGTCAAAGACCTAAATATACGAGCTAAGACTATAAAATTCCTAGAAAGAGTATAGACATAGATCTTGTGACCTTGGTTAAACAATGGTTTCTTAGATACAACATTGAAAGAAGCATAAGAAACAAAAGAAAAAATAAATTAACTGAACTTTATTAAAATTAAAAGCTTTTGTACTTCAAAGGACATCCTCAATAAAGTGAAAAGACAACCCATGAAATGGGAGAAAATATTTGCAAATTGTATATCTGATAAAGGACTAATAGCCAGAATATATAAAGCACCATTACAATGAACAATAAAAAGACAAATCAACTTAAAAGTAGAGAAAATATTCAAATAGATATTTCTTCAAAAGATATATATAAATGTTCAACAAGCACATGATGATATGTCATCAGTCATTAGGGAAGTGCAAGTGAAAGTCACAATGAGAAACCACCTCGCACCAACTAGGATGGCTACAATAAAACGATGGGGGTTTTCTGCTCCGATGGTTGTTGTTACACACCACTGCGAGGTCAGACAGGTTGCAGCCATCTTGCCTCCAGCAAGGAGGGAAGCCAAAACATAGAGGAGGGCATTGCTGGAGGGCAGAGGAGGTGATGTCATCCTACCTAATATAGCTAAGAATAACCGTATACTTCCTCAATGTCAGCTTTATCACATCCCTACTTTTTAACCCAAATTTGGGAAGACAGTGTTTGTCTTCTCCCCACCTTTCTTCACTCCACAATTCAAAAAAATTGTATTAAAATATAGACATAACCATGAGAAGTGCAAAATTCAGTGGCATGAAGTATATTTACATTGCTGTCCAACCACCCCTGCTATCTTTCCACCACTCTGGAACTTCGTCATCATACCAAACTGAAACTGTGTATCGTTAACCAGGAAGAGGGACTTACAAAAAAGACGGACAATAACAAGCGTTGACAAAGGTATGGAGAAACTGGAAACTCTTGGATTGCTGGTGGGAATGTAAAATGGTGCAGCCCCTTGGAAAACTGTCAGATAGGTCCTCAAAATGTAAAGTGTAGAGCTAACATATGACCCAGGATTTCCATTCCTAGGGATACAACCAAGATCATTGAAAATATATATCATATGAAAATGTGCACATGCATGTTTTTTATAAGACCCAAAAAGTGAAAACAAGCAAAAAGTTTCCAGGCTCTTAAATGTCTTTAAATTGATTAATGGATAAGCAAAATATAGTATAGTCATACAACGGAAAATTAGTCAGCCATAAAAAAGAAAGAAGTATTGATGCATACTCTGATAAGTGTATGAACCTTGACAGCATCATGCTAAGTGAGAGCGGCTAGACACAGAAGGGTTACATGTGGTATGATCTCATTTATGTGAAAGGTACAGAAGTATAGACAAATCCATTGAGAGAAAGTAGATTAGTGGTTTCCCAGGACTAGTGAGGAGAAGGAATGTGTGGAGTGACTGCTAATGAGTTATAGAGTTGTTTTTGAGGTGATGAAAATGTGCTGGAATTTAATAGTGGTGGTGGTGGTTGGACACCTTAGCCAATATACTAAAAACTTCTGAATTGTACATTTTAAAAGAATTTTATGGTTATGTGAATTATATCTCAATTTTTTTGAAAAAGAAAATACCCAGAGAAAAGCACAATCCACACAGGACGATGATCCATAGCTCTTTGACAGGAAGCCCCAAACTTCTGAATAAATGAGATCTGATGGGTTTTTAAAATACTTATAACAAACAAAGGGAAAAAGAGACACACACACAAAAACCAGACTCTTAAATACAGAGAACAAGCTGGCGGTTGCCAGAGAGGACGTGGGGGGTGTGGGGGGTGTGGGGAGACAGGTGAAATAGGTAAAGGGGATTAAAGTACCCTTATGATGAGCACTGAGTAATGTACAGAGTTGCTGATTCATTATACTGTACACCCAAAACTAATATAACACTATACATTCATTATACTTTAATAAAAAAAATACATCACTTCTATTATGAGAAAAACTCTCATGCTTAGCTTCCTACTATGTCGATCTGATAATCAAGTGTTTTATTCATTAAAGAAATGTATTTTTGACATTATTAATCTTTCTTGTGGGGGTATTACATTATTATGGATATAAATGACCCTTGTTAACACTCATTGTTGGCTTTCTTGATTATTCTTTTGGTATGCTAATGTTCCTAATGAAGACTAATTGTCCCTATACATTTTATTTCATTTCTTCATAAATAAAATATTACTTCAGAAGCTAGACATCATAATTCACCCAGAATCTATGAATCTACCATTGGTGATGCTTAACCCAAAGGCTCACCTCACTGCCACACGATATTTGCACCACTACCCACAGTGTCCAAAAGTTTTTACTCTTGCTAAATGAAAAATGCAGGCTGACTGTAAAGCAGATAAAATTGAATGCTGAATGAATGATTTGCAGAACTAGAGGTAAATCCCTGCCCAAAAGTTGACTTGTGTTGATCATGGTCCAAAGTTTTGTAATCTAAATTTAGACATAAAATAGTTTTAATTCTTTCTCTATTCCTTAAAGGATTTTGAAGCTGGTTTCTTTGCTTGGCAAGTTTTGCTTTGTGAAACAGCCTCATTTTCCTAAAACCTTCTATCCTTCTTGGACAGCAGGCTTGATAGTTTTAAGGAGATAAAAATACATTTTTTTTAACCAAACTTTTTTTTAAACAAGTGTTAACTAATACTGTTACTATGATCTCTGCCTTCCCATTCCTTCCCTGGTGTCAGGGTTTTTCAGGATCATTCCTCAGACATTGTGAGCTCCAGAGATAGCAAAGGACTGTCAAAGACACTTTCCTGGGGCCTCTTCCTCACAGCAGCTGCTCCAGGATGAGGCCAGCCATCTGTCTCCTAATTCTGAAAAGATTGGGACAGATTCCTGCACCAGGTTGCACTGTCTCTCTACTCTGAACATTGAAAGCTTCTCTTCCTTCACTGAGCTTCTCTCAAATAGAACAGAGAGATGAAGATTGCTTCTGTTCCATGCCAGAGAGATCTGTTGAAATATCTTGTCTTTGTGCCTTCATTTGGGGTCCAAATATTTGTTTTAGAGAGACATAGACTTTATCATGAGGTTATAAGTTTGCCTTCTGGTTTTGCCAGATCCCACTTTAGACCTTGGCCCTTAACTCACTGGGTCTCTCTCTATGTGTTTTTATTTCAGTGTCTGGGCTTATTTTTAACTCCTCGAGGGAGCTCTGCCAAGGCCTCTGGCTCAGTGCTGCTGAGGGCCGGTCAACAGAGAAGGTCGGCAGCCAGCAGGAAGGAGCACGAAGAATCCACAGACTGAGCCCTGGGGTAACATTCCTCACTTAATGCCGGTCTACAAGTTAACTACAGGTTTACTTTGATTTCAAATGTGAGAAGCTTGTCATTTAAAGAAGTTCAGTAAGGACTTCTTTGTAAATAACAGTTTTGCAAATAGGTTTTGCTTTGGAAAGACAAACTCTAGAACCATCATTTTACTTTTTGACAATTTGTATTTGTACCTCTTGGATTTTCTTGAACAGTGGCTCGCCTCTATTTAGGAAGAATGAGAACCTTCAGCACAGAGACTAAAAGTCTTGAATTTTTATGCCCTATTTTTCCTTTTAATCAGATTTTATTGTTATTTGCTCATTTACATATACTACCTTGCCTTTTGGTTTGGGGAAAATGACAGTTGTATACTCTCAGGATGTGGTAAGATTTGGGGCACATTCCTCCAAGGTAATGGCATGCCTCTTCTTGCTCTGCTCAGAGAATGGGTTATGGCTTGAAGCCTGGAGGCTCCGGTCTGGCCACTGAAGGCAGAGGATCCTCCCTCTCCTCCCTCGAGAAGACTCCAGGAAATTAATTCTGTTCCGTCTGCATCATGAACTAGTCAGCAGAGACTTTGACCTGGACCTAAACTCTAGGCTAACTCCCCCTTGGCCTGACCTCTCAGGGCACATGAAGTAAGTTGGCCCAGTGGTTAAGGTATGGACCCCCGAGTCAGACCACCTGGGTTCTCTAATCCAGGCCTGACCACCTGGATTAGTCTGCAGAGCGCCTGAAAGGATGACACAGCCACCCACCTGGGCAGGAACACATCCATTCTGGCTCTCCTGAGGCTGGAGGTCCACGTGTGGATGGTGCTGGCTGTGAAGTGTGGCTCGATGTGGCTCAGCAGGGTGTCCTTGTCACGTGGCAGAACGAGGAGCAGACTCACGGTACTTCCCAGGTAAGGTAGCTCCAGCACCCCCACCTGATGGCCTGCAGGGTCCTGGAACTGGCCTGGGGGTTCCATGGATGGGGCATTAGCTCTGTCCCAGGAGCCGGCGAACTGAACAGTGTCACCAGGTCCTGGGAAGGGCCAGCCCACAGAACTGGAAACCGTACATTTTATTAACAGGGTGTTTACACCTGTTCAGGAAGCTGTTTGAGGCCAAAAACTGTCACCTTGTCTGATCTCAGGACCTAGAATTTCTAATGATGCCTTCCCAGAGCTTGTAGCAGCTGGACACAGTGGGGTGATGGTACAGGGGAGAGCCGTCTGTCTTAACAGGAAGCCATTCCAATCCTGGCCTTTTGTGGCCATGTGGGGACCTGGGCCCTTTGAGCCAGATCTTTCTTCCAACAAAGCTCTGAACCCAGATCTCATAGAAAGGTGGGACATGTTATATAGCTGACAGATCAACCAGCACGAGTCACAGCAGCAGCAGAAGACATTAGGCACAAGAACTATAAGAGTCACAAATATTATCCAATTGACCTTCCTCTACACTCCTCTTACTTGACCTCAGTTAATAAGTACTGGTAAAATAAACAAACAAACAAATTCACGGAGCACTCACAGTGCAAGAAGGTAGTAAGTTTTCTAAGTGCCAGAGTTCCTGAAACTCTGCTTTCCATCTCACTGACTTTTCCCTGAATAAGAACAGAATGAATCCCACAGCTGGAAGAGCTGAGCCTGCAAACGAGGGCTGCGAGAGAGCTGCATAGGGACAGGTGGCTGGGTTCCTTCTCCCTGGGCCTTGTGGGGTTCCATGGCGGTGTCCGTACCTCTTGCCAGCCTCAGGTGGTTTTGGTTTTACACTCACCCCTCTTACTAGGTGCAGAGGGAAATGTCAAGTGTGACATTGGATTTCTCTTACCCTTCTGCTTCCTCACTGTCCTCTCTGGGTCCTTGCTCCCCACCCCCCCCGGCTCTCCTTACTGCATACATGTCTCGCAGTAGAGGGAAGGCTGAGCTCTGTGAGTCCTTCTGGAGCAGACGAGGCCCTCCTCTCCCCGCCCACATTATTCTCACGTTCCTGTCACTTAAGAGGGCCCCACTGGTGGGAAGGAGCTCACCGTAGTTGACCTCGGCCATTTGGTACATCATGGGGACTTGGAGGACAACGCCCTGGGCACAGGTGAAAGGCAGGAGCTGAGTGTCCCTGGAGGAGAATCTCTGCTGCCAAGTGCTTTGGAAAGACATGGTGCTCACAAGCGCCAGCTGGGCGAATGCGGCCTGTCCACCGCGCTCCCACATTGGGCCACCTGGATCGTCACCTGCAAGTGCGAGAGCCATTGTGTAGCTGAGACCCGCGCACCTGCCCTGGAGGGCTCGGGGGGCCTCCCCGAGGTTGGGTTTGTAGCCTGCAGAACTGTGGTGTCTATAACTAGTTGTTGAAGACCGTTGTCTATCCGTTTCCCGAGCAGGTGGTCTGAAGCCACTGCTCCTCAGGGCCCGTTAGGCACGCACTGCTCAGGATGCTGTGGGGTGGCTGCTGCGCTATGTCCTCCCACCATCCCCACACACCCCGCTACCCAGCTCCCGGGCCTCATCCCTGGGACAGCCTTTGCTTAGAGGGCAACATCCAGGGCCTGGTCTTTAAATTCCACGCATTACCAGAGAGAGGAGGGCAGGCTGACCATTGCCCCAGCCCTTTGTTAATGAAACACACATTGTGCCAGGCTCCATTCTAAGGGACCGAACAAACCCTCACTGACTCCTCCCACCAGTTCTACTGTTATTCCCAATTTTACAGATGGGGGCAGCAAAGCTTGGAGAAGCCTGCCTGGGGCACATACTTGTGAATGGCAAGCTGCTCAAGACAGAAACCTTGGATCTGAACCCAAGCAGCCTGGCCCCAGACCTTCAGGCTCTTCTGGCTGCCCCTTTTCCAGGGAGGACAATCAGCCCCGAGGCTGACAACAGCTAATTGTGTGGGTGTGCCCAACTTGCACCCTCACTCCCCAACCCCCAACCCCGCAGCACAACGAGCCCAGATAGGGAATTAAACATTACGTTTAAGTAAACTGAAAAGACATTAGGAAACACTATAGAAAACCAAGTTATCAATAGACATCTTCATGTTTGCCTTTCAGTTCCCCGCTCCTTGGCCTCGCACATTTTGTTCTCAGTTCAGCCATAAAGTACACATCATCTTCTATTCTGCGTTTTAAACGACACTGGGTCTTGAACGTTTTCCCTGTTTCTGTGTATCCTTTGTAATTTTCAGGGATGCTAGAGGCAGACTGGCTGACTCAGGATCCTGGCTCCGCGGACCCTGGGTGGGAGGTGCAGCTCTCCATGCCCAGATCTGTGAACCCGGGACAGTAACAGCCCCTCTCTCCCAGGATAGCTGTGAGCCCGAACACACATAATGAACATGGAGCACTTAGGAAATGTGCTGTAAATCAATAAATGGAACCCCAATAAATGTATTAAAATTTCCCCACCTTTAATAATTACAGCTGCATGATACGTGGGAGCTGTAATTAATGGGATTATTCCTAATTGCTGGATGGTTAGATTATTTCTAAGTCTTTTTCTTTGATAATACTGGGCTAAGCATCTTATTACATATAACTTTTTCTTCTCTTGTATTATTTCCTTAAGCTAAATTCCAAGAACCTTTTTGGCTCCTACTACATTTTGTTGTCACAGGGTGTTAACTGTAGATGACAGCCAAGCTCAGGTCGGGGGATCCCCCCTGAGGGGAACAAGTGCATAGAACAAAGCCTGCAGGGCTCCCCTGGAGGTGGAGGGCTCTGAAGAGACTCTTTCTGTGTGGGTGGGTGGGGGATGGGCACAGGGGGCCAAAGCTCAGCTGTGCTTGCTTCATAGAGCACCTCCTTTAAGAGTGGGGTTTCCCAAGAGGACAAACTTCTGTTGCAATTGAGGGTGACCTGAGTCTCCACCCATGGGACTTCTGACCAGCAATGCTTGGTATCTGTGTTTAAAGTGCTCTGAAATGCCTCACTGAAGCGGATGGTTCTTTTACCTGCGATCTGCCCGGAGGCCCAGTCATGGGCCCGGATGCTGGTGCTGTTGGACTCCCGGAGGTTGGCTGGCTCCAGGCTGCTGTTGGCCCACTGGGAGATCTGCTCCACAAAGCAGGGTGAGAGCGGCGTTCCTGCTTGCACAAAAAGCGTGCAGGCCAGCTGCATCTTGGTGCCGTGGCCGGATTTGGGTAGGGTGGCATAAACAGTGTGTAAGAACTGTTTCACCCTTTGGTCTGTGAAAAAGGTGTTGGGATAAATTGTCAGCGGTGAGCGTGAGTAAGGAGTTAGCATTCTCTCTTTGCACATTGCACTGAATTGGGGCCCCGGCGAGTATCACCCTTGTTTCTTTCGCAAGGTTCATCTACCAATTTGGATAAATCAGAACTAAATTGCTCAGGAATTAGCCTGAATCCATAGATTAAAAACTGGGGAGGGGGAGGCCATGCAAGATCAGAAAGAAATCAGGTTGTGATTAAGTCAAATCGCAAAATACCCCCAGAGGCGATTCCTCCTTAACTTCCTGAGGCAGGCGTGTTGGGGACCCTAGAATACAGAGAGTGGGGAAAACTGCAGGTCTGGTGTGCAGGGTGATGGGGCTTCAAATATTTAAGAAGTGAATCGATTTATGGAGAAAGTCATAAATAACAATGACAGACGAATTGTCTCTATATCTTGTTCAGGGCCTTAGATCCATTCCCACAACTGCATGTCATAAGCCTGCGGGACATTCAGATGTGGCCTCTTTTTAGAACTACGCTTTCAATTTGAGGAACACAGAGGAAAGGTAAGAATGCCTCCCATCCCCCGTCTCCCTAAGACCCAGTGGACAGCTCATGCTATTGGTGTCAGCAAGAACCTGCAAGAAGATTGAGGAAATAATAAGCATTTGAAAGAGTCAGTCCTTTCCACCTTCTTGGGTGGTAGCTGGACTTCTATTTATTTATTTAATTATTTATGTATTTATTTTTGAGAGACAGAGAGAGACAGTGCGAGCAGGGAAGGGTCAGAGAGAGAGGGAGATACAGAATCTGAAGACAGGCTCCAGGCTCTGAGCTAGCTGTCAGCACAGAGATGACGCGGGGCTCGAACCCACGAACTGTGAGATCATTACCTGAGCTGAAGTTGGACGCTTAACTGACTGAGCCACCCAGGAGCCCCCTGGACTTCTATTTATTTACTGCTTACACAGGAGATTGCTTCCTTCTTTCCATAATCAATAGCGGATTTCTTCCTCATGATATTATTTACCAGCTCTGGCTTTTATCCTCCTCTAGGAGGAAATCTGCAGCTGGAGCAGGGCCTCTGGCCCGCCGGTGAGTCAGGGCACAAGCTGAGTATCCCAACCTTCTTTCCCCTGATACACGGAGCTGGACTTTTCCAGCAGTCAGGACCCCTTCCTGTGCAGCCTGCGTCTGGCACATGGCCCTGCCCTGGTCCTTCTTGCCTCTCCTTCCTCTTAGGCACAGCCCTGTGGCTATCCCCAAACCTACCCCCATGCTTTGCCCCTTCCCCCTGCACTGCCCTGCGCTGGCTCATTCCACCTGTTGGAATGAATCTCTGACCTGAGTTGGGGGTCCATCCACTCTAACACCCTTCGTGTTTCAGAGGCCAGCTCCGAGGATGGCAACAGAACTGGCCTCCGAGGGGCATGGACACCCCCAGTCCACCCTGACCAGGGGCCCCAGCCACCAGGCTGCAGACCACAGCTGTGGGCAGATTTCACTTGCCCAGAAAACGTTCACTACCAAAGCTGCTTCTTAGAATCCACAACTGTAAAAAAACAGACTCGGGTAGTACATCTCATGAATTGCAGCCTAACTCCATTGCTTATTTTAAAGAGTAAAGAAATGGATGAAAATAATACTTCTTGTCAGATTTTCCTCTACTGAGGAAGGTCGTATATATTTATAGAATCGTGTGCCTGTAAAATGGTGACCATTGATCAGGAACAAAGTGAGACATCTCACCGGTCCATAGAGTCGTGTGGCCTCTTTGCCGCTCCCTCACCCAATCTGGGCCAGGGATACCAGCTGTTCTTTTAGCTGCAGACCTTAGAGCAGGAGAGTAAATTGGCTGGAGAAATCTTTTCTCCACCCGAGCCTACTTTGTCCTTGCCCATTTACACATGGCTAAAGCTTTTCTAGAGGCTGCAGGAATACACATCGGCAGTGTGAGACGTACCAGCGGTGTTCACACACCCTGCGCTGTGTTCGCCATCCCATGTGATCCTCTCAACAGCCCTGTGAATTCCGTGCTATCATGATCCCCTTTTACAGACGAGGGAGCTGGGCTCCGATAAGTTAATGAGCTTGCTCAGTGTCACCGGGCTGCGGGAGGCGGCCCTTCACTGCCTTCCTACCCGCCGGTGAAGGACAGGACACTGCTCCACACTCCAAAGAGACACGTCCTCTTGTCAGACTCTAGAGTACAATCCCTCCTGTGCTGCCGTTTTAACTGTGGGTTTCTCAGGTCCCGGTCCTGATGGGGCAAACCGGTCTGATGTGAGGGACGGCAGGCTGCTCCTCCCGTGCAGCCTTGGAAAGAGGACCCTGTCACTGCTGGCTTAATTCCTCTCCCTCCCCCTCCAGAGAGCCTCTTTCTTGCTGGAGGGCAGGAGATCCCTAAGATCTCGTAGGGAATGGTCTGGGAGGAAAGGAAGCAGAAGGAAAAAAGCCCTTGGGTGCTGTGCTCCATCAGGAATGTAGTGAGGGCGGTGTGGAAGGTTGAGGAGAAGGTCCCTGGGATGGGCGCAGAGTGGGAGGAAAGTGCTAGAAGGAGACATGACATTTTCTCATGAATTTCTCTTGCTGCAGCTGAGCCTTTGAACTCATTTGTGAGTCCAGTGTGGAGAGTACCTTTCTTTTGAATCAGCGTGTCGAACTGAGCTTCCTGAATGTGACACTGAATCTGGTGGATCCTGACTTTGTAAGGTCAATGAATATAAAAATCTCAAAGCGTGAACTTAGTGATGCTCATGTTTTACTTGCCTGAGAGTTAAGAGAGGGCTATGTTGAGGATGATGTCGGAGGGTTTGGTTGGACTGCGGGAATAATGAGGGTATCTCTGGTGAAAAATAGAAAAGGCAAGGCCCTTATATCTTTATGCTTCTGCTCGGTGACTTGAGTAGGATGAAGAAATTGTGGAAAGAACATGGGATTTGGGGTCAGAGAATCTGGGACTTGAATCCTGACTCTGCCACCTGCTGAGTCTTGCCAAATTGTTAACCTCTTGTCTACTATGTAAAGTGGTGATTATTAATGTCTGTGATTTCTTTTTTTTTTTTAATCTTGTAATGTTTTATTTGTTTTTGAGACAGAGAAAGAGAGCTCATGAGAGGGGCAGAGAGACGGGGAGACACAGAATCCAAAGTAGGCGCCAGGCTCTGAGCTGTCAGCACGGAGCCTGACACAGTGCTCGAACCCACGAACATGAGATCATGACCTGAGCTAAAGTCGAAGGCTCAACTGACTGAGCCACCCAGGTGCCCCATGCATGTGATTTCTGTGAGGATCAAATGCCATAGTGACTGTAAAAGTGAAATCCATATTATCATCAAACAGAACTCTTTCCCAAGAGCCAGGCCACGTCCATTTCTGAGGGCTCTGTTCCTAGCATTATTCTTATGCTTAATAGAAAGCTATAAAGGGTTCTTTATCAATTTACCTAGAAAAGCATCAAAACTCCTTAGAACTGGGAACACGAGGACATTGTGTTTTGTGTGGTGAAAGGGAAGGTGATCTCCGTGGACACTACTGGGGGCTGTCCTGAGTCTCATGCTGCGCTTGCATGACCCGCAGGCGGGATTCTAGCAAAGCTCCTGGTTGTCATGTATTGGCTGGAAACACAGTGAGCACAAGACAGTGCTGATGTGTCCCACACAAATGTAGACAGGTCTTCCTGTCGATTAAACCAGAATGCTGCCTTTAGACCCTGGCATTACTTCTGATGCTGCTTTTTATACACTTTTTGGTCTGTGTTGACTTTCGAAAGGAAGGCTGGGCCTGGGCAGGTAGCGGGCACGGCTGGGCTGTTTTAAACAGTGCGCATGATTCTCTGAGCTATGTTGGGGCAAATACTCTATTAACTGGAACTCTGTAAATTGCACATCCCTGTTCATAATAATGAACCATGATTCTATAAGATAATAAACCATTTATGAGTAAGAAAAAGGGTGGGATTATGTTCCACAGAGTTTGATTATTAAGCGTCCTTAACATTTGATAATTCTCAAATGGGGTCTATGGAAACCCTGTTAATCATTATATTCGGTCAGCCAGGTACCCTGACTACACCTGACAACAGAGGATTGACTAGAATCAGTTCCCTTTCTCTGTAGGACAGCCACACTTGCATTTCTCACTCTCCCCCAGTCCTGAATTTTGTGAGTCTGTTTTAAAGGTGACATGCCTGTCTCTTTTTCACACGCTGATTTGTTCTTCATGACCAGCTCAGATGGCTTGTCTTCCGGGGAGTCTTTCTGATCTGCCAGTGGAATAAATCATTCCCTCCCCTGTGCTAATTTATTTCAAGCAAATACACTCACTGCACTGCATTAGGGTGTGTTTCTGTGTGCGTCATTCCTATGACAGGGAGCTGCTCATGGTCAGAGCTTTCCTTACTATCTGGATGCTGAGGTCCCAGCGCCAGCCCACCAACAGGAGCTCTGCAGTACTTGGTGAGCCCACTGCCGCAGATCTCATATGACTGAAGACTAACACCGTGGGTATAGGCATTTCTGTGATATTCTTGCTGAGAAAAATCAAGCCGGCCAGCAGGGTCACGAGAGCTGTTTGGGCCAGGGATGGAACACGGATGGGTGGGGGACCAGACGTGCGGCTGGTGCCTGGTGACCTGGCGTCTTCAGCATAATTTTTTACCTGCCACCCCAGGCTTCCAGCTCGAAGGCAGCTCTCACCAGCACTGGGTTGGTATTTGTTCTTGGACTTCCTAAAACATATGGATTTATACAATGCTAACTCCCATCTTTATTGATATCTCATCCTAAGGTAGAGAAGGAAAAGCGATGTGCGTGTGAGTGTGTGTCAGCTTGGAGCTGGGAGGAGAGTTCTGAGGTGGTGTTGAACCGGAGGCCCTGGGTGCAGACTACATGTGACTGACCTCAACCTGGGCTTGAGTCCCAGTTCTTCAACTTACTAGCTGTGCGACCTTGGGCAAATCACATAAACTCTCTGTGACTATTTTCTCATCTCTAAAATAAGAATTGGAGAGCCTGGGTGGCTCAGTTGGTTAAGTGTCTGACTCTGGGTATCTTCTCGGGTCATGATCTCACGGTCTGTGGGCTCAAGCCCCATGTCGAGCTTCTCGCTGACAGTGCAGAGTCTGCTTGAGGTTCTCTCTCCCTCTTTCTCTGCTCCTCCTCTGCTTGCTCTCTCTGTCTCTCTTTCGAAATAAATAAACCTAAAAAAATACAGATGATGATATAATTTCATCATATATCCAGGGCTATGTGGTTTGTATGAGCATCAGAAGACATAATGACAATTTTGTTGTCATAACAAATCACTACTTGTAAGGTGCTTTGGAAACTTCCTGACACCTGGTAGGCACTGCAGAAGGGCATGTGACATGAAATTGAAAAATTGCCATAGAGAGGCTCTTGGGTGGCTCAATCCGCTAAGCATCCGACTTTGACTCAGGTCATGATCTCATGCTCCGTGAGTTTGAGCCCCGTGTCAGGCTCTGTGCGGACAGCTCAGAGCCTGGAACCTGCTTCAGATTCTATGTCTCCCTCTCTCTGTCCCTCCCCTCACCCATGCTCTGTCTCTCTCAAAAATAAATAAAAACATCAAAAATATATAAGAAAGATTGGCATGGAACCTAAGGTTAGAAGAGAAACTCAAAGATCATCTAGGGGACCACGATCTGAAGCTTGAATGCCATCTGTTGCATTCTTGCCAGGCAGTCACCCTTCTCCACTGGTGGTCATCCAGGGCCAGCCACTGGATTCGGGGACACCCACCTCCCGAGGCAGCCCTAGTGGGAGTGGCAGTGGGAGCAGCAGAGCGAACAGGGGCACGAGCAACCCTCTTACCATGGACGGTGTAACCCAGGGCCTCGGCCAGCTGCCGGCCAGTGTTCCCCTGGGCTCCAAACTGCAGGATCTCCAGAGCAAGGGACACGCCAGCAGGAGAGATGACAACATTGGTTTCATTTCCAGGGGCTGCTGCACCCTGGTAGAGGCGCAGCGCAAGCTCGGTCTTCAGCAAGGTCAGGTCCTCGCGGAGATCGCCCTGTCCTCCCTGGAGGCAGGTGTGGAGCAGGAAGAGCATGAACAGGGTCGGCCACATGGAGACAGGAGTCGTCCTGCAGTGCAGGGGGAGGAGATGTGGGCTGAGGCAGACAGTCCTCTCCTGCGGAGAACTGGTCCGTGTTCAGGGCTGACCATGGCCATGGGAGGTGTGCCCACAGCAGTCCTGTCCCCCCCAGCCCATCCCGCACCCACAGCTTTACTGCATCCTGTCATGTCCACGTTAGAAATATGTGCCGTGAAGCTAAATTGTGAGTTGGAAGGATTTTAGGGTTCTCTGTCACTTACTAAATGTATGACCTTGGGCAAGGTCTTGGTCTGGTCAGAAGCAAACCAGTGGGTTGGAAAAGAAATGTAAGAAGTACATTCGACTAGTATTTCTTGGTATTTAGCCAGTTTATAGCTGTGCTGTGTCTATTATGAATAATAATAATCAACAAAAATAAACAAGTATACAGTATGTTACAAAGGACTTTGTATTTTCTCAGTTAATCATGGCAAAAGTCCTACAAGGTAGCTGTTACTACATTTTAAATACAGAGAAGATGAGGTTTAGGACACTCAGTGAACCAATTAAGAAAACACGCAGTCAAGTGTCCATCAATTGGTGAATGGATAAAGAAGATGTGGTATATGCACACACACATGCATACCACACAATGGAATATTACTCGGCCATAAAAAAGAATGAAATCTTGCCATTTGCAATGATGTGGATGGAGTTATAAAGTATTATGATATGTGAAATAAGTCAGAGGAAGACAAATACCATATCACTTCACTCTTGTGGAATTTAAGAAAAAAACAAACAAACAAGCAAAAGAAAATACAGAGAGAGAGAGGCAAACCAAGGCACAGATTCTTAACAATAGAGAACTGTGGGTTACCAGAGGGGAGATGGGGGGAGGATGGGTTAAATTGGTGATGGGGATTAAGGAGTGCACTTGTCATGGAATTGTTGATTCACTATATTAAAAAAGAAAGAAAGAAAGAAAGAAAATACATGAGGAAAGCACATGACTCAAGTCCTTGTCTTCCATGAGTGATATATACAACACAGGCTGGGGACACCTGGGTAGCTCAGTCGGTTGAGCATCCAGCTTCGGCTCAGGTCATGATCTCACAGTTTGTGGGTTCGAGCCCCGCGTTGGGCTCTGTGCTGACAGCTAGCTCAGAGCCTGGAGCCTGCTTTGGATTCTGTGTCTCCCTCTCTCTCTGACCCTCCCCTTCTTACACTGTCTCTCAAAAATAAAAAACAAATTTAAAAAAATTAAAAAAATTTAAAACACCGAGGCTATAAATGCACATGAAAATAGTGATACACGAGGTAATTGTACTTATAATGTCCGAATTCCTGTGACGTGAACTATTCTCATACAATAAGAGCACTTTCACGGAGAGCGGAGTTATACCAGTATCGCTCCTGCCAAGGAAAGGCACCTCTCCATAAAAGACAGCATTAGCTGGAAATCAATGCAAAGAAGAGACAGGTCAAGGGGTTTTCAGTGACTATACCATGCGTACAGCCTGCAGCAATTTTTGCTACGTTGTCTAACTTTGGTCTCAGACAGGATTGGCATGAGAGAAGCTTAGTTCAGAGTTACTTCCTATGAGAAGTTTGCAAATAAGACCAGTGGGCTCAATAGTGTTTACTTCAGATAAAGGTGCAAGGTGGAAAAACATCCTCTCTCCCCTAACTTTCCCTGCAAGCCAAGCACCACTGCAGTGTTTGGATGGCTTGGTCCTGGAGGGGTGGGATGTGTGTGGGGGGGTGTCTTTCTGTGTATGTGTCTGGAGGTGGCAGGTCCCAGTCCAGGGTCATTGGTGAAATGACCCAGTGCCAGTGTTCTTGCAGCTCCCATGACCTCCCACAAGGACACTCAGCAGTCAACCCATGTGCCCCTGGGCTCCCCATGACCACATCCCTGCCCGCCATGGTCACCATGCTTACTCACGGACTCTTGCCTCAGACTGTTGTGTCTCCTTGCTTGATTCTGTTCTTGTGGGTCCCCAGCATTAACGTGCTCCCCTTTTTAAAAAGTGGAGCAGAGTCTGCTTTGAATCACAAGACAGCGTAGGGAGGAACCTGGCAATTGCCGTCTCTGCCGGCGATGTCTCTACCACTCGGTCCAAATTCCTGGAGCCTGAGGTCCTGCAGAGAGCCAGGAGAAGCACTGCCCCGGCCGGCAAAGCCCAGATCGGAAACAGAGCAGACCCTGGGGAGGGAGCCAGCCACACCCGTCAAGCCTTCTTAGGCTTGTGACCTGGTTGTACCAGCAAGGAGCCCCTCATCTAGCCCTTTGTCACTTTGAGGCATTCCACTGATAACTGCCCTCCCGGCTTTTGCTGGGTACCAGGTACCTAATGCTTCTCCCCTCCTCCTGTGAAGAGAACAATAAATCAGTCATAGGCACTTGAAACTTGTAGCAAATGAAATTCTGCAGAAGAGAAAAGAAACAATGCAAGATATGGCCTAATAAAACTGAAGCAGGGTGACGTGCCTTATTTAATGTTAATAAAAGTGCATGCACTCATTTATATGTACTACAGACACTGTTAACAATCTTGTTCCTCTTAGAGACAATAGTTAATAAATCTGATGACTTAATTTGAGAAAGAAACTATACTGTCCATGAGCAAATGCCACATTTGGGAAAAGTATAAGCAGATTCTGTCAAAAGTCTGTCCTTGTGACCAATTCAGAATTCCATACATTTCTAGTAAGGTCTTAGGCATTGTATTAAGTTCAAAATAGAGGGTAGACTCTAAATTGTTACAAGTTAAAGAAAAGATGGGGCGCCTGGGTGGCTCAGTCAGACTTTGGCTCAGGTCATGATCTGGTGGTTTGTGAGTTTGAGCTCCACGTCGGGCTCTGTGCTGATGTCTCAGAGCCTGGAGACTCTTTTGGATTCTGTGTCTCCCCCTCTCTCTGCTCCTCTCATGCTCGTGCTCTGCCTCAGTCTCTCAATAATAAATAAAAACGTTTAAAAATTTTTAAAAAAAGAAGAGAAAATGACAGTTGGAGATGAATGCAATTCTTAGTAATTATGTCTTAGGCACGTGTTAGTCTTAATGTTTGAAACGGAATGAGGCTGTTTTTCGTCTGACCATTACTCTTACCGCCATTATCAGTGGACAATTCACTTTAAAGGAGGGCTGATTTCTAACACTCAGGCCTGGGATAGATTTTAGGTGTTAGAAGAATTACAGTTCTATAATTGTTTTACTTGAAATCTCTCCAAAGCTTTAATTTAGATAAAGTGCATTGTTGCATGTTTTGAACTCTACATCACAGCACAATAGTGGAATAAGTATATATCTCATTCTATAGAACTCAGAGAGGGCATTACTTTCTTCCTTTCATCCATCCATCCACCAACAAATACCTCTTGCTTGTCTGCTAGGTTCTGAGGCACTGTGCTAGGTCCTGTGGGTGAAGTAGGGAACCAGCAACCTGGGCTCATCTCTCATGAAACCTAGAGGCTTGACCTACTGAGTGGAGGCTTTTGATGTTGATGCTGACGGCTTGCAGAAGAAAGAGCTCATCACAAGGAGTGTGGTCGTGACTTGCAAGGGCTGTCTCCCAGCGTGGTGAGCTCCCCATGGCTCAGTTATCTGAGCATAAGCTGATTCACTATTTGACAGTGGTGAGGTTAGGGGATGCTTCTAAAAAGGTGTCCCGAATTGGAAAAAAGTTGGGCTACATGACTTCTATGAACATTCTCCACTTAAGTCTAAGACTCTATTATTCTAAATTGCTTTTTAAAAAATATTTTAATGTTTATTTATTATTGAAAGAGAGAGACAGAGCATGAGTGTGGAAGGGGCAGAGAGAGGGGAAGATACAGAATCCAAAGCAGGCTCCAGGCTCTGTGCTGGCAGCTCAGATGCAGGGCTCAAACTCACAAACCACGAGATCATAACCTGAGCTGCAGTTGGATGCTTAGCCAACTGAGCCACCCAGGTGCTTCTAAATTGCTTTTTAAAAACATGCTCAAGAGGGGTGCCTGTATGGCTTAGTTGGTTGAGCATTTGACTTCAGATCAGGCCATGATCTCATGGTCCATGAGTTCCAGCCCTGCATCAGGCTCTGTGCTGAACAGCTCAGAGCCTGGAGCCTGCTTCAGATTCTGTTTCTGCCTGTGTTTCTGACTGTCTCCTCTTCACTCTCTCTTTCTCTCAAAAATAAATAAACATTGAAAAAATAAAAATAAAAATGCTCTCAAGGAAAAATGCTAAGGAAACTCAGCACACAAGAAATATTTCCTGTATGGGTTAAACATTTCAACATGAACGAAAGATCAACTGCAACTGATTTTTCTTTTGTGTGCTCAGCTGTGACCCTGGTAAGCTGCTGTTTCCTGCTCATTTCTGTAGAGGTAATCACACTTGTTTCTACCTCGTAGGGATGTTGATGATACTGCTAAGGAGGCCTCCATCCTTGGAGGTATTTATACATTATCATAACAACAAACATAGTGAACACTGTTGAGCATTGTGTTCTAGATACTCTGTTACATACTTTGCATTTACAATTGCAGTGAGTCCTCACAGTGATCCTATGAGGAATGTATTATTATCCCCATTTTGCAGATAAGAAAAGTAAGGCTTAAAGAGCTTAAGATGGCTGCCCAAGTTCCCACAGTTAGAGGCCAGGCTGGGTTTGAAGCAGGGACACTTGACTCTAAGGCTCGCACCCTTTGCCTCAGTTTTGGTGTCTTTCAGGAACCCAGGGGCTCTCAAAAGCCCTCTTGGCCATGGGATTCTAGGACAGTTAGTGTCCAGCCCACACTGTAGGCTTATAATGTGTGTGCTCCACCCACATTCACCTGGAATGCTATGGTGAGTCACCTGTACAGAGACAGCTATGAGGTGCACTGTCTTTAATTATCATTAAAAATTTTTCCCAACCTGATTTCTTCACGGTATAAACAAATTGCTTTTGAACCTAGAGGTCTACCAAACTAACATGATGGAGAGAAGCATTGCATTTTAATCCTGTTAGTACATAATTAGTAGAAGGACATCTCTGTGGTGTGGGCTGCTTGTCTGGGGTTGTCTAGGGACAGTCCCCATTTGTCTCTGCCCTTGAGAAGTTTGCCATGGAAAGAGGGCCCTCTGACCAAATTGTTGGGGGGGGCACCACAGAGGGGACCTGGGCACCGCTAGAGTAAGCCAGGGAGCACGTGAGGGAACCCAGTACAAGGTGCCACCGACGTGGACAAAACCAGCAAGTCCTTCCAGGGAAACAAGGCTGGTGGCCCCACCTGTGTCCCCAGGAAGGAGACAATGGAGAGAATGGCCTGGGCTTCCCTCTGTCATAGGTGACGGCTGACACCAGCCTTCAAGTTCTTCACAGGCCCCCAGTGCGTGGACTCAAAATGAACCTCTGGACCTTCTCACCTTCTAACGCCTTTCAGAATGGCATGGTGTGGACAGCACAAGGGCCTGGATGCAAGTGAGTGCTTCTTGGGGCACCTGGCTGGCTCAGTCGGAATAGCCTGAACATTAAATGAGATAGCTTGTGTAAAGCACCCAGCATGGTCCTTGATAAGCAGAAAAATCCAGGTTCTTTGGATTATGCACCCAACTCCAGTCTCATCTAAAGAAAGGATCACTGGGGCCACATTCATGTTCACACAGAAAGGGGCTTTGAGAATCACCGTGTAATTGCCCAGGATGTGAATTGATGCCAAAGAATCTTTTCGGATGGTTTGTAGAGAAAAAGTTGGAAACTTTAACAACAGACAATGGAGTTAAATTCTGAGCTCATTTCTGTCTGACTTATCAAAAGTCATTCCATGCTGTGACCTCAGAGGTGGAGGGCTCAGCTTATCCTTCTCTACTTCATGCCTATCATCACAGTGCTCCGTGGCGGCTTCTCTTTTGTTATTTTGTTTCCTTTGAGGAATGTGCTCTTGCGAAATGTGTATTCTTGTTTTGTGTACATGCATTTTAGTTGACACACATGGTTGTATGTTCCAGAATTCATATTCCCTAATGGTTTTCAGTGAGCACTCTGTTTCCAGATCCATCCATGTGGTGCTCTGTATACACCTGGTCCCTCTGCTTCCAATTGCTGGGTGACACCCCAGGGCGAGCAGCTCCTGCGTTTTCTTTACCCTCCTCCCCGAGGTGAGCAGCTGGGCCGCCTCCATCCTCGCAGGCGCAGACAGCCCTTGGACAACCTGCACACGTGTTCTTGTGGACTGTGCGAGAATTTCCAGGTCTTGGATATGCGTGTCTCTCATTTGGCTACATAGTTAGAGACTCAGCGCTGGAAGATAGCACCCCTCAGTACCCCAACACCCTCTGCATCCCTGCCAATACTCAGTCCTTCCCAGCTCTCCTCGTTTCCCAGTGTAATAGATGCAAAAGTCATTTTGTTAATTTGCATTTGGGTGATCACCAATGATTTGAGTACCTCATTGTGTGCTTGTTGCTTTTGTCTAGTTTCTCTTCTGAAGTTGTCGACTCCTAGCCTTTATCCATTTTTCTGTGTTGTGGTTGTGGATTTTTGTCTTGTTGATTGGCAGTCTACAAAATTAGGACAAATCCCTTGTCCATATTAGATACTGTAAATACCTTCTCCCCTTTTACCCATTATCTAGTAACTATCTTCAGGATGTCTTTCATTGAAACAAAATCCTTAATTTTGATTTATTCAAATAATTTCCCCCATTGGTTTATTGTGCCCCTTTTCTCACATATTGGAGCCCAATGTACACATGTGTGTGTCTCAGAGCTCCCTACCCCCTCTGTTTGGTCTATTTGTCTTTATCAAAGTGTTTTCATTACTATGGTTCAAAGTATTTTTTTTAAGTTTATTTATTTTGAGAGAGAGAAAGAGAGCACACACAGGGGAGGGGCAGAGAGAGAGAGAGGGAAAGAGAGAATCCCAAGAAGGCTTTGTGCCGTTAGCCCAGAGCCTGATGTGGGGCTCAATCTCCTAAACCATGAGATCATGACCTGAGCTACAATCGAGAGTCAGATGCTTAACTGACTGAACCACCCCATGGTTGATGGGGGTGGGGTAGGTGGAGAGGGGAAAATGGGTGGTGGGCATGGAGGAGGGCACTTGTTGGGATGAGCACTGGGTGTTGTATGTAAGCAATGAATCATGGGATTTGCCCCCCAAACCAAAAGCACACTGTATACACTGTATGTTAGCTAACTTGACAATACATTATATTAAAAAAAAAAAAAGATTTCTCCATGTCTTTTGGAGCCTTCATAACTCTTTTCTTTTTATTGATGAATAATAGTCCACCGTATGGATGTACCACAGTTTATGTATCCATTCACTTATGTCTTGATTCCTCCCAAGTTTTGGCAATTGTGTAAAAGTTGCTACAAACATTTGTGTGTGGGCGTTGGGGTGGACGTAAGTTTTCAGCTCAACTGAGTAAATGCTCAGGAGCATGAATGCTGGATTGCATGATAAGAGTATGTCTAGTTTTGTAAGAAACCTCCAAACTGTCTTCCACAGTGGCTGTCCCATCACGGATTCCCACCCACAGTGAGGGAGAGTTCTCGATGCTCCACGTCTTTGTGTTTGGTGTTGTATTTGGTGTTGTCAGGGTGTCTGTTTGTTTTCTTATTGTTACGTGTTAAGCCTTCTTTGTGTATCTTGGTCACAAGTCCCGAAATCAGATAGGTTTTCCAAATATTTTCTCCCAGTTTGTGGCTTGTCTTTTCAACTCTTAATTCTTTGTCTCTATGAAAAATCTATAGAATGCAAAATAGTACATGTGTTCAAGGATCAAAAAGAAGTAGATAATGAGATCAATGTGTCCTTGACATGGTCTCTAAGGTTGTGATAGAGGATGGATGTCACTGAATTAGAGATAGTACTGGGCACACGTTAGAAGGATTCACAGTGAGTTTTTTTTTTTTTTTTATTGCCATGCTTTGGTTCTGATTGGAAAGAACCATGTGTGGTTATAAGAAGTTTAAAATGTAAATTGAGAGGCCTTGTGCTATGGACTAGAAGTGAGAGACTAAGTGATAAGACAAAGGGATGGAAGGGGTCCCAGAGCCTTACCGATGCTGGGCCGTATCCTTCGGGCCTGTTGTGGGTTGTCATGCCGACCAGCTCCAACGCCCAGCCCAGCTGCTCTGTGGTTCAATTCGGCATCAGCACCAGCGTGAATAGAAATTCTGTGTCAAAAACCAGTTACAAATATGGCTTTGGGATAAGCTAAAAGCAATTATTATTTAATATGGAGAGAAATCCTAAACACAGAGCAAATTAAGCAGAGAGTAACTCAAGTTGAAAATATTTAAAAAATGCATCAAACTGCGTTTGGATAACTAGACAGGCGAGGCTGCTCCTTACTGAGCCAGCCTGACTATGCAGGAATTGGTAGGTGAAGTCAGTAGGAAAAAATGAACCCAGGAGCATATGCCCAGGGCATACACCTCACCTCTTTTACTCATGGAGCCATGGGCATCACTGACTTGTTACAACAGTCTTCCATGCACTTGCCCTTGACCTACAAGGCTTCTCAGACTAGGACTTGATGAGGGCACCTGGGTGGCTCTGTTGGTTAAGCATCCAACTCTTGGTTTTGATCCAGGTCACCATCTCCACATCTCAGAGTCTGCTTGGGATTCTCTCTCTCCCTCTCTCTCTGCCCCTCCCCTACTTGCAAGTGCCCCTCCCCTACTCTCTCTCTCTCTCTCAAATTAAAAAAAAAGAATAGGACTTGATGGAGCTACTTCTAATTTATCATAGTCAGCATGGGCTGCTGTGACAGAATCCCATAGCCTGAGTGGCTTAAACTACAGACATGTGTTTCTCACAGTTCTGGAGACTGAAAGTTCAAGATCAAGGCACCAGCAGACCCAATGTCTGGTGAGGCTCCACTTTTGTGATCTCATTACCTCCCAAAAGCCATCCCTCCACATACTCGCATAGTGGGAATTTAGCCTTCAGTGTATGAACTTGAGGGGGATAAACATTCAGTCAAATGCATTTGTCATCCCTGAAGGGTCACAAAAGGAGACTTGGCTTGGCTCTGAAAACTCCATGACCTCCTGTCAACCTACCCATCAAGCTCAGGACCCTGCCGGCCACCGGATGACATGGGGGGACAGGCGTGTGGCCAAGCTGCTTCAGTACAATTCCCACACACCGAGAGGCTCTGGCCGGTGGCAGGCATACTTACGTGGCCTGAAACTTGAGGCTTGGAGAGGGAGCTCCCAGACAGTGTCACTGGGCGGTGATGGGTCACTGAGAGGGCTCCCTCCTGTGGAGGCTGTGCTGCAGTGATCTCTTCTTCCCCTACACCTCATCCTTGTGGCCTGAGCCAACCACATCAGACATGTGTCTGCTGTTCACATGGAGGAAAAATCCCGAGCCACTGAGGGGCTGTATTAGGGTGTGTGAGTGGGAGTGAGAACGGCCAGGCAGGGGTGGGGGGGATGTGGTAAGTCTTGAGGTTGTGGCTTTAGATAAATTCTGCCTGAAGGAGGGTTTGGGGCTGGGGGAGAGAGCTGTGGGGTCCCCGGGCAGACCCTGAGGACTTCAGGGAAGAGGCAGGGAGCAGGATGCCACATGGAGACATCAACACAATTATCCTTTTATGTTCAAATTGCACATTACAGCAAATTATCACCTTTTGGAGGGGTGGAGAGGGAAGGGAGAAGAGGTAGGGTGAGAGGTGGAGAGAGCAACCATTCAACCAGTTTTGAAGCATTCTGTGAAAGCTCTACCATCAAAAGGGGGCCCTCCCCACGGTGGTGTGTAGAGTCTGTGTCCTACACTGGGGGACCCGGCTCTCAGAGCGGCCCCCACCGTGGGTCCCGGGGAGGCCGACCTCCTCCTCAGCCTGCCGCTGATCTGCTGCAGGGGCCTGGAGAGACAAAGTGAGGGGCTATTTTAAAAGTGGAGGCAAAATTCCCAGCACCCACGTTTGGTTAATTCGCCCCTGCAGGAGAGCAGGAGGTGAGAGGAGGCGGGGGCAGCGGGAGGGCGGGTGGGAGTGAGAATTTGAAGCATTATTATTTCTGTTTCCAGCACAACAGTGGCAGTGGTGACAGGGATGTGGTTCGGGCGGTGGTGCAGCGGGGTACCGGAGAGCCTGTGAGCGCCGGGGAGGGGGCAGAGCAGAGAAACTGCAAATGGTGGCACCGCTCTGGAATGTTTCTGGATGCACGAGCCAGAGATGTGATGTTTGTATGAATAGCAATGACAGAAAAGCACAGATTCAGCCCCCAGTGCTCTAAACCTGGGAAGCCAACTTGCAGCAGTGCCAGCAGGTGGGGCTGGGGGTGCTGGGCAGCCGACGCGAGGCAGACCCAGGGAGGCCCAGGCAAGAGGCCGGCCAGCTAGTCCTTTGGAGAATGAGGACCTGTTGGTCCTGCTGTCCCTTAGCTGAGGGTGTGAGGGGTGGGGGTGTCTGTGGGCAAGTCAGGTCTATCACAAGGTTATACATGTTGGGGAAGATGTAGCCCCTTAAAGGCCCGGGGCATTGTCCCTGGGAATAACCTCATTCCAATAGCGTTCAAACGGGGTTGTTCATGGGGAAGTGGGGACTTTCACACGTGGTGGCCTCCCTACAACCCTTATGTTGGGTTTGACAACGCATATGATAATGGGACTGGTGATATACCTCAGGAAAAACAAGAAGTGAGGTTCAGAACGTCAAGGAGTAGGAGGCCTCATGGACAAACATCACTCAGCCTCAACAGGGCTCATGCATTTATTTCCTCCCATAAACTCTGGGGCCCTGCTGGGCAGCGAGGGAGGTGGGGGTGGAAGGCGTGTCCTGGGCTGGCCCATCTGACTCTCTGCTTTGCCCCCCACTCAGGCTCAGCCAGCGCATCCAGTGGTCTCAGCTGGCAGAAGATGGAGAGATGGTCTCCATCCTCCATGAGGCAGGAGTCCCTCATGGTCCCTTATTGTCCACATCTCAGATTAGGCCAAGGAGATTTGGGGAGTTGTCAGCACTCACATGGTTTGGCGGCAGGACTATATGCCAACCGGGGAGCCTGGGCACACTGAGCCTGCCTCACACTCCATTGGTTCACAGTTAGGTCAGCCATACTGGTTGTACCCCAAATTGCATGAGCCGTGAGCACATTGGTTGTGTACATGCTTTGCAAATTCACTCAACTTACCAATATATTCCATAATTTTTCTGTACCCTCCAAAGCATGTTTAGGACTTTGGGGGCACAGCAGATGTTTATCTCCTTGGAAGGCAGTGGCCATGTGCTTATTGGTAATGGAGTAAGGATGTTTACAACTCTAACTACTTTGGAGAAAAACATGTTTATGAGTAAAGGGATGTTTCTGGTGGAAAAACTGGTTTATCAGTTGTAAGCACAGCAAACAAGTTTTTGTTTATGCCTATTAAAACAGAGGATGAGACATCCTTGATGAAAATTCATTTCATATATCCTGGACTGGACGGTGGGTTACCCTCACCACCCATTGTTTGCCTCAATATGTATTTAGCTGCAGCTGCATTTTCCAGTACTCCCGGCTTCTCATCTGAAGTGCTGCTTTCATTTGGAAACGTGTCATTAAATAAGATGGCATCAAGAATACTTAGGAGGGTAATGGTGATCTGATTGTACTGGGAACTAATAGTTTGGGTTTGGGTTTTCTGGACACTGTACTCTGTGGAGATGGAGGAAGTTCTTTTTCACTGACAACTATATTCCTGATTCTGATAACAGCATCTGGCACATGGAAGGTGCTTGATACGTATTTGTTGAATGAATGACTGAACAAATGAAAGGAAGGAGGAATTTAAAAAAAATTTTTAATGTTTTATTTTTGAGAGAGATACAGAGAGACAGAGCTCAAGTGAGAGAGGGACAGAGAGAGAGGAAGACACAGAATTGGAAGCAGATTCCAGGCTCTGAGCTGTCAGCACAGAGCTCAACATGGGGTTTGAACTCATGAATGGTGAGATCATGACATGAGCCAAAGTCAGATGCTTAACTGACTGAGCCACCCAGGCGCCCCAGGAGAATGATTCTTTTAACAGACATCTTGTCCACCTTCACCCCCCACTGCCAGGGGATTCAAAATACTTTATAAGTCTTACCTATTACACAAAACCCTGTTTCTTATGCGATAAGAACCGGTGTTTTAACCATTATACAAATAAAAAAATACTTCAAAAACTTTCCCTTTGGTTTTCCAGGTGGATTGAGGATCAGTGGGATCTCCTGGCGCCTCATCCCAGGCTCAGGGCGCTGGCCCACACAGCCAGAAGGGAAGCTCTCGGCCCACACCCGCCCTAGGGCTCTGCATTCTGCCGATCACGTGGGGCAAACTGGCCTCCCTTCAGTAGCTGTCAGGCCTGTGGCTTATCCTGGTTCGGTGGAGGCGGAGGGGCTGCAGGGGTCCGGGGGCTGGGGTGGGTCGGGGCTGAGGTCTGCTTTATAGACTCAGGAATGAACAGGGAGCCCAGAGTTGGGAATAAGCCAGACAATGCCGGACTTGTTTCTCTGAGAGACACAGGGAGCCACAGTGCCACCAAAGGGACAGAAGCCACAACCTGTGCGCAGAGTTTGCATTATGGCCCCTCATACTGAGTCTATGAGCAGGATAATTGTCATTGTCCCACAGCTGAATGGTGGCTCCGCCATGCTGCTACTCACTAAGTCACTCAGGCCCAGTCTTTCTAATGGCGTTGAGGCTGTTTCCTAATCTGTAAGGCAGGAGTCATAAATCCCCCTCAAGTGAGTTGTGAGTATCTAAATGAAATAAAGTAAATGAAAGCAGCCTGTAAATCACGAAATCCTATACAGATATATTATTGCTTTTAGATTTTTTGTTTATGAGAGCCAACTCTTATCGACAGGTGCTGTGCTGAGCCTTTTACAAGCATGAGCTCATTTAATCATTATAACCAACTTGTCAGGGAAATGCCCCTTTTGGTTATGGCAGAAATATTTTAAGAAAATAGGAAAATGTAAAGAAGAAAACAAAAAATACCTGTGATTCCACTGAGCCAATGATATTATTAGTTGGTTATTTCAGTGTTTCTTCCTTCCTCTGCTGAGGCCCTCAGGTCAGGAAGAAGGGCTTGGGAAGGTAGGTGTGTGAGGGCTGTGCTTGGTCTGCACACTGGCCACTCGCTCTAGCGGTGGTTGAGGTGGGGTGGCTTGTGGCCACATCATGCCATCTCCCCTGAGGTCTGCCAGGCCCTGGGCAATCCAAACAGGAAAAGGGTCAGGGCAGACTTGGCATCCGGCAAGGCTGGGAGATGGGAGTATTAAAAAAAAAAAAAAAAAGGTGGTTCCCATTTATTTAGCTCTTACCGTGTTCCAGGCACTGAGTAAGAGCCTTGTCTGTATCTTATTAATCCTCACAATACCTGGAAGGCAGATGTGAGCTCTGGTTCCCATTTTGTAGCTCAGAGGTGGAGACGGAGAGAGGGTATGTGCCCTAGGACACTCCTAGGAACTGTCGGTGCCCCGGTGTCAACCTAAATGGACTAGCTTCCTGGCTCGCGAAGCCGTTCTAACTCCCATTAAGAGTGGGGCCTGCAGAAATCTGCTTTTGCCACCAGGCTGCTAGGGTTTCTTCTCTTCCAGAAGGGTCTTGGTCTGGAGGGGATTATCGGCGGGTGAAAGGAAAGAGATGCCTCTGACACCACTGGTAGGTTGTTATTTCCCGGGCAGCCAGTTAGAGGCCGCTGAACACACAAGGGATAAAGAATGTGTATTTGCTCATTGGCCAGGCACTGCCATTTGTGCAGTTTTGTGTTTTGGGGAACTTCTGTCCAAAGTGGGTGAATTCTAGAAATCAGCTTCTCTCAGCGCTAAATGAACCTCCACGGCAGGCTCTGGTGCCTGAGTAATGTGGCCAGTGGTGGCCAGCAACCTCTGTGGCTTTCTTCCACCTCATTCCAGCCGAAAAAACACAGTCCCACAGGATGCCTTCCAGGGCTGGCTTCTGGGGAAGGTAGTCAACAACTGTGTGGATATTTTGGAAAATCGGGATAGGGGGTGTGGGATATAGGTGGTAGAGTCAAAAAAGCCAAACTCCGATCTTGGGCAAATTACTCACCTTGTAACGCCTTAGTTTTCTCAATCTGTAAAATGGGGTTAATATTGTCTACCTCTGAGATGGGGTAGGAAGAATAAAGGAAGGATCATATGAGGTCGTACACTTCTAGTGCTTAACACACAGAGTGTGCTCAGAAGTGTTAGTTATAATAATAATAATAACAGCTATTATTTTGAGATGTGCAAGCATCATCAAACTACTCTCCCTCCTTGTACACACTCTAAAAATCGTCACCCACACTGTATTTGTGTCCTAGGGCTGGTGCTAATAAAATGCCACACATTCAGAGGCTGAGACTCACAGAGGTTTATTGTCTCACAGTTCTGGAGGCTGGAAGTTGGAAATCAAACAGTTGGTAGGTTTGATTCCTTCTAAGGCTCTGAGGGGGGATCTGCTCTATCCCTCTCTCCTAGATTCTGGTGGTTGTTGGCATCTCTGTGATTCCTTTGCTTATAGAGGCATCACTGTGCTTTCTGCCTCTGCCATCACATGATCTTCTTGTAAAGATGCCAGTGACATTCGATTTATGGCCCACCCTCACTGAGTATAAGCTTATTTTAATTTGATTACATGTGCCAAGACCCTGTTTCCAAGCAAGGTCCCGTTCACAGGTCCTGGAGTAGGACTTCATCCTATCTTTTCGGGGTACACAGTTCAAACCGCAACACCCAAGGACCTTATGCTAGAGAATCCGCACTTTTCAGTTCATTCTTGTTTTTGCCATTATTCTCTAAGACTCAGTTACGTGAACCCCCAAGAAGTAGGCGAGTTCATTTCTTTGGCCGAACGGCCACATCTTTGGTTCAGATTGAAATGTTCCAGGTAGAAAGTGTGTATTGTCTCATCCGTGATTTTCACTTCAGCGTGAAGAGTTCAGTCATTGATTCAACAAGTGAATTCTGAGGTCCTACTCCGTGCGAGGCATTGGGATAGGTCTTGGGATCCAGAGTTAAATAAGGCACAATCCCTGGCCTCAAGCAGCCAGGCCTGGTGGCAGAGAGACAGGTAAAGAATCAGATTTAAATACTGTGATACTGCGTGGCCGGTGTAGGGATCTGGGAGGCCAGAGAGGCTGATGGTCCCCACGGGAGAAATACACCCTGCTGGGGGAGTGAAGGGTGGCCTGCCAAAGTCACTCCTGCCTGACCGGGGGAACCAAAAAGGGCATTCCTGGCGGGGTGGCCAGCATGGCAGAGGATGCACTGAGAAGAGGCAGCAGGAAATCTGCAAAAGTGGAGAGGACCAGGCCCTCTCCGCAGGGCAGGGGTAGAGGGGAGGAGAGAAACATGGGCATGTGCACGCTGGGACACAGGAGGGTGCAGGCAGCCCCAGGAGGGGAGGCCTTCCTGCAAAGAGATGGGATGGAGGGCTTGAGTCCGTTGTCCACAATCTACACTACGTTGTCCTAGGCGGGTGCGCTAGCCAGCGTTCCCAGAGAAACAGAACCAATAAGGATGTGTGTGTGTGTACATATAGAAAATCATTATAGGAAACTGGCTCACACAATTGTGGAGGCTGGCAAGTCCTCAGATCTGCAGCTGGCAAGCCGGAGAGCTGGGAGAGCCAATGTGTGGTTCCAGTCTGAGTCCAAAGGCCTGAGTAGAAGGAGAGCTGATAGCGTAAGTTCCAGTCTGAAGGCTGGCAGGTTCGAGACCCCAAAACTGCTGGCGGCTCACTGTTAGTCCAAAGGCCAGGTAAGACCACCTCAAGCAGTCAGGCGGGAGGAGGTCCCTCTTACTCAGCCTTTTTCTTCCAGTCAGGCCTTCAACTGATTGGATGAGGCCCACCCACATCGGGAGGCCAAATGGCCTTACTCAGTCTACCCATTCAAATGCTAATCTCATCCCAAAACACCTTCACAGACACACTGAGAAAGTTTGATCAAATATCTGGGTTCCTCATGGCCCAGTCAAGTTGATACACAAAATTAACATCATAGTAGGAAATGACTCAGGCAACAAATCTCAATTTCTGAAACCTCCAGATCTTTCCCCATGCCCGCATGATTTAGGGGACCAACAGACCTTGCTGTCAGTTATTATGAAAGCTGGGAAAGTAAACTCGTTTGGACAAGGGCAAAACCGGCCATCAATAGGGAAGTAGATCTACCCAGTGCAGGTAACCCCTCCACCCAATCCAGACAGCTGTATGCACAGCTCTGGGCGTCTGGGCTGAGCCAGCTGAGCCCCAGAGGTGGCGGCCAGGACCCTATCTTCTGAAATGCCTTAAGGAGAGGAATCCCATCTAAGCCCACGGAGTAGGAGAGCTTGCAACATGCAATGCACTTGAGGGGAAGGACCAGCTCAGTGTGGCATGCAAATTTATGCAAACTAGCAGGTGGGCCCCCTGAGTCCTGGCATTTTGTTTCCTACCACAAGAGCCACAGCGTTCTGATTCCTCATGGGGCCTCTCCCGTTCTGTTTCTCCTGGTGTGCTCCCTGCTGGAAGCCTAAGTAGAGCATTCATTCACTCTTGTCAAGGGAGGCAGCTGGGGCTGCCCAGAAGTGCTGCAGAACTGGGTGGTGAGCAGGGTGGACATCTGGGCTGCCGCCTCTGCCAGGGGCCCCTTCTGGTAAGTGTGCAAGGCCTCTGCATGCCCGGTAGCGGTGGGAGGCACGTGGGCAGGTGTGACATGCTCCCCGTGTGCCAGATGCCAGCAGGCCTGGTGCGGGGGGTCACACAGTGAAAACAACGGCCCATGCCCTGGAGAAGCACGTGGTTTCAGGGGACACAGAAATGCAAATAGATGCTCATGTTAAGTCCCAGAATAGTGCTGGGTTCAAAAGCAACGGGAAGACACATAAAGGAACAAAGGCTTATTTTAATCATCACATCAACCTCAGAGGATAGGAATTAGGAGCCCATTGTTATAGATGAGGAAACTGAGTTTAGAGAAATTTCCTTCCTTTCTCCCTTCCTCCCTTCTAGCCTGCTTTCTCTCTGTCCCTGTCTCTCCCCTCCCCTCCATGTACCTTTCTTTCTTTCCTTCATTTTTTATTTCTTACATCACACAAGTATTTATGAGCACTTCCCAACATCATACAAATATTTATGAACATTTCCTGCGCGTTGGGCACTGTGCAGGGTGCTGGGAGTCAGTCGGGAAAGACTCAAGTCCTTGCCTGCAGAGGGATTTACAGCCAGTGGGGGCTTAGAGCACAGCAGCAAAAGCAACATAATTACTATTAGGGTAGGAAGAGTAAAAGCACAATGAGAGCTTGCCTGGGGCTCTCACCCAGCATGGAGTGTTGACCAAGGTCACTCAGCTGGCAAAGGTCGAGATCCCTGTTGCCTGACTCTCGAGTTTTGGGTCTTGGCCGCTATGCAACAAGGAAGGGACACTGAAGCACTCTCTGGGTAAGTTGTGAACAAGTCCTTGCAGGGGTCACGATCTCCTGGACCCGGGACTATGACTTTAGGAAACTCTCCAGCTGAACAGAGAAAGATTTTGATACTAGAGTGTGGGTTGCTTCTAGCTGACCTTAGCCCAAGGGCTCGAGACGCATCCTCAAGGACATGTCTGTGCCCCTGTCCAGAGTGCGTCCTTTCTCCTAGTATGTCCTGTGTGTGCCAGGGTTGCACACCATGTTCCTTACATTTGTAAGCTGAAAACAAACTAGCCAGAACTTCTCTTATCTCAAATCCCTAGCCTTTTGGTGGAAGAGAGAGACCTGACATTAATTAACTGTAACAAAAATGCACTCCTTGGCCTATTAATAAATCCCCAGGTATTATCTCTTGAGCATCGATTTGGGGCTGAGGCACCAGGCGAGGTGCTGGAGAGAAAACAAAAAAATCAAGCTGTGGCATGTCCCATGGAGTCTGAGGGTAAGGGAGACAGCGTGCACTCCAGGTTTCGAACATCGGTGGGTGCGCTGAGGGGCGGGAGCACAGTGAGGGGTGGCCGGGCATAGGCAGGACCGGCTCTGAGTGGGGACGTGGCGTTACATAAGGCTGGGTGCTGTTTGGACGGGGACCCTGCTTCCTTCCAGGACCTTCCAGGTGTTAGATAAGGCTGGGTGATGTTTGGACTGGGGTCTTGCTTCCTTCCAGGACCTTCCAGGTGTTAGATAAGGCTGGGTGATGTTTGGACTGGGGTCTTGCTTCCTACCAGTGAAAGCACATTCCATCCCCAGAGCATCTGGGCGGCAGAGTAGCTTCATGAGAATGCATGTGAGCTGGGTACTCTGGGAGCTGTGTGCAGGATGGACTTGGGACAGGAGAGTCTGCAGGTGACGACCTAGAAGGCAAATCCAGGGGCTGTAGTGGCAGGAGGGAGGTCCTGTGGGAGCCAGCAGGAGGAGTGCTGGGTTCTGCCTTGGGGGGAGGGGGCCAGCCTTCCCCCAGGAGCTTCTGGGAAGGGTGGGGGTGGGGGGTGTAGGCACGCTCATGCCAGGGAGAGGGGAGTCGCACGACCGCCGGTGTAGGCACACATGGTGCACCTGCTTTGACTTCCCAGCACCGCCTGGCTGGCTCCATGAAGACAGGACCCTGGTAGCTGGGTCCGGACCACGTGAGAGCCAAGGGCGCACACCTGACGCACCAAGCCTGCCTCTTTCTCTCTCTGTGATTAGGACGGAGAGACTTGAAGGTGGGGGTGTTGGGAGCGGAGCCGTACATGGGACAGAACATCAAAGGGAAGATTCTGAATCTCCTGCCATGCATGCTCCTGAGTTGTTATGGTTCTCTTTTCTGAACCCTAGTTATTCATCCCTCCTTAGAATTCCCTGGGATTATCCTTTCAAAAAATTCCTTCCCCCACCTCCCAAGGTGACTTTTTGCTTTTTACAACCAAAATAACATTAGCTAGTATGCACTGGCCAAGGTGAATTTGCAAGGCAAAAATAATATACTTTTCCAAGCCAATTTCAGACACCTTTGTCTATAAGGTGGATTAGCCAAATTGTGCCTAAATCCCTGCTCTTCTAAAATTTGCGGTTCTTCCGAGATCATCTGCTAATCTCAGCTTGGACATGGGCTAGCTTTCAGAATTGCCTTGAGATGCGACGGGCCAGGAACTAAGAGGCCTCTGCCAACCACCTGCTCCGCCAGGGGCCACACGTTCTGGCGTCAGCATCAGTGGGGCCGGGTTACCCCCGGGTCTGGTCTGAGCCTGCCCAGCCAGTGGTTGCGTGGAGGGCATCCAGGAGAAAGAGACACTGGGTGACCATCTCAGTGACTGTGGCCTAGACCCTGCCAGGACCAGAATCTGAAGGTCTTGTATACACAGGCCCAGTGACAAAGATCCGGGTGCATGCTTGTCTCTCTTGCCCTGCTTCTAAGACTCGTGTTCTGATTGCATTTTAGAAATTCTTATTAGTCAGAAGGCCATAGAAGCCTCTGTCTCAGAACTCAGCAAGAAGCTGGAACAACACGCATCCTGGGTGCATTACAAGTTTAATTAATTTGCCCGAGAATATTTCATTGCCTTCTCCCTCATATGAATGAAATCCTCATGATTTCCAATCTGTTTCTATGGTTTCCTTCCTCTGTTCAGTTACATTAATTAGCTTGTCAGTTCATTATGGGTGTTGGTGCCTTTTTCCCCCTTTCAAATGTGAGTCCATATTAATTTAGTTTTGATTTCAACAGTGTTTAAAAATAGAGCAAAATTATTTGGACTAGCATACAATCAGGCCCGTAGGTGTTCAAGGGGCTTGTAATCTAGACTTGTCACAGGAATTTAGACTTTAATGCTTTCCTTTTCCTGGGATGGAGACGTGGCTGCAGCCTCCTGTTTTAGCTTACAGGAAGGGGAATCGATCTCAATTTTCTCCATCATACTCAGTTTCACTGAAAACCCTTGGCTCTTCGGCCTGCCGGGCAATCGAGAGCTCTGCAGATCATCCAGACTCTCCTGAAGGTAGGCGGAGGCAAATGTGTCTTCACGAAAGGAATGATTAATTACGCCTCTTTTATTTGGTCGTTGACCAGCGTGAAACTCCAGACTCCCTCAGCCTAAGACATGGGGGCTCTCATTTAATACTGTTCCAAAGAGCTGATGCTTTCAATCCAGTGCTCCCCTGGGTCTGCTCAGCCCTCCCCAACCTGACAGCAGTGGGCAGCCATTCCCACTGGAGGGACTGCCACGGGGCTCACCTGGGCACAGGAGGTCCCTCGTGTTGCCGGCTCCTTGCTTTGTCTTACTCCCAGGACAGAAGTGCCCTAACGTGACCATACTTTTGGATCACCTGTTCTCGTAGAAAGTAGATGCCTGCAGCCCACATGAATCAGAATCTATGGGGGTGGGGTCCAGGTGTTGGTGTTTTTAAATACCTAATGGGCAGCTGAGTCCAAGGAGCATCGGCTTCTCAAAGTCCTGGTAAAAAGGGGGGGTCATGCGTTGAACTGTGACCCTCCCCAAGAGATGTTGAAGTCCCAGCCCCCGGTATCTCAGAATGTGGCCTTATCTGGGGATGGAGTGTTGGCAGAAGTAGTGAAGTAAAGATAAAGTCAGTATGGTGGCCCTTAATCTAATCTGACTGGTGTCCTCATGAGAAGGGGATTGTGTGGGGATGGGACACAGGGACACCATGTGAAGATGAAGGCGGAGATCAGCGTGATGCTTCTACAAGCCAGAGCATCGAGGATGGCAGGCCAGCCCCTAGGAGCTGAGGGACAGACATGTGCAGACCCTCCCTCTCAGCTCTGCGAAGGAACCACCTTGTCCATAGCTTGATCTCAGACTCCTTTCTGTTTTTCTTTTAAACATCTTTTTAACATTTATTTATTTTTGAGGGACAGAGACAAAGAACAAACAGGGGAAGGGCAGACAGAGAGGGAGACACAGAATCCGAAGCAGGCTCCAGGCTCTGAGCTGTCAGCACAGAGGCCAGTATGGGGCTCGAACCCATGAACTGTGAGATCATGACCTGAGGTGAGGTGGGATGCTTAACCGACTGAGCCACCCAGGCGGCCCGATCTCTGTTATTCTAATTCACCCAGTTGTGGTACTTTGTTATGGCAGTCCCAGGAATCTAAGACAAAGGAGCCTCACCCTACGTTTGGAGGTGCCCAGCCCTGCTGGGGGCTGCTTTGGAATCACATTCAGAGGTGTCTGAACCAGGTGGCAATGCTCACAGACGCCGTCCCACAAAAATGAGATCATCTGTAATCTGTTTGCCAAGACATCCAGGTAGACAGTAGAAAACTCGGGTTGCTATCAAAATGTTTATTTTATCTATTTGGGATAGAAGAAATGTAGGCTCTGAATTTTTCACTTCTTCTCTGATTTTGCTGTTAGTGCCTCGCTCCTGCCTCCCTCAACCCCCCTCAGCTGGAGTAACTGAGGTGAGGCACCTGTGAACCTGGCCGCACCTGGTTCTTAAGCCAGTGTTGGCCAGGCCAATAAATAGGAAGCATTTCGCTCTCTTCCCGAGAGGGTGTGGTCTGGAGGCCATCTTGCTGTTGGGAGCTTGACGGGGTGGCTGGCATGAACCCTCATTTACCGACAGCCCTGGGGCTTTACCTACAGGCTGTGGGGTGTAGAGTTAAAGCCCGGAACCTTGGAGTCAGACCTGGGCACCTTTGCTGGGTTCTGACTACTGACTGGGATCTTAGGCTGCTGCTCTCTCTCCCTGGGCCTCTAAAGTCTCATCTACAAATCAAAGGTAAGGAAGCACTACCCTTGGAGGTTGGGGTGAGGCTCACAGAGAAGCTATGCAGAAAGCGCTTGGCCCAGAACAAGTCCTGGACTAACGGTGGCTACAGTTCTCTTTAGCCCCTCGCCTCATGCCCCCTGTGCCTACGTCCGGGGGGGGGGTGAGGGGGTGAGCGCACCCTCGCACGTCCCATCCCGCAGGTGTCTGGGGGTGGCTTGTTCAGCGGACCGGGAGCATCCTGTGACCTGGTCTTGTATTCTCAACATCTAGCCAGGTTTCTGGCACGTTCCAGGTGCTCAGTAAATCCTGGACAAATATAAGAACAAGGCCTCTCATTAGCTTCCTGTGAGCATTCCATCACCCCTATTGCAAGTGTGGCCTATTTCTCCTTCACACCTCCTGGGTGCTGGGTACTCGGGTGGACGCTTCTCACATACACTGCTCAGTCATCCTCCAAGAACCCTGTGAGGAAGGGAAGGGGCTCTTACTCCCATCTGGCAAAGGAGGCCCCTGAGACTCAGGTCTAAGAATTCGCCTCAGTCCTGTGGCTAACTGGAGACAGAATCAGGAATCTGTTCTGGTTTCTGCTTGTAACTCAGCTCTTTGATTTTTATTTAACTTTTGAAGTTCTTCAACCACATCAGCCCCAAGTGTACAGTCACTGTTTTGAGGGCAAGGAACCAAGGGTAATATTTCTTTGACATTCCCACAGTGCCAGGAGTAACTGATAAATAACTGTTGATTGATCCCCATAAAAGGCCTTGATATCACACAGCTGACCAGTCTTATGACAAGCCTTTCTCTTTGAGAAAACTTCATATCCACGAGTTGGCTCCAGGACACAGAGATGAAAGCGAGTATTATGTTTGAGGACAGGATTGGGCATCAAGTCTGTAACCTTGGAAACCTGCTTTTTCAGTAGCAGCGAGCATGAGTCAAGTTCATGGTTAAGGTTCTTAATACTTTTTAACCTTCCATGCCCTGTACACACAGAGACAGGCACTCAGTGTGGATTAAAGGAGCCCAATTAACCCCTCACTCTTCCTATTTGGCCATTGCGCAGAATGGGCTGCCAGGTACTGGAGATTAACTGGTCTGGATTATCTGCCTGGGCAGATTAGCTGGCCCAAACTGGAGCGGCTGAGTGTCCCTCAGCTGAGCGGACTAACTGTGGGTCAGGGCAATGGGAAGCCCTGTGCAAGGGAGAGCTCTTGAGAGGCTTCTGTTGTATGTTGTTACAGGAGCGAATTCGTCTGTTTGCGCTGCCAAGACAAAATGACTACACACCGTTTTAAATGGTGGTTTAAACAACAGACCTTTATTCTTCTTCACAGTTGTGGAGGCCAGAAGTCTGAGATCAAGTGTTGGTTAATTTCCCCTGAGGCCTTTCCCTTGACTTGATGGCTGTCCTCCTGTGTCTTCAAATGGTCTCGTGTGTGTGTGTGTGTGTGTGTGTGTGTGTGTGTGTGTGTGTGTGTGTGTGTCTTTTTGCCTGAGGACACAAGTCAGGTGGGATTAGGGTGTAACCTGATGACTTCATTTTAATGTCATTACCTCTTTAAAGACCTCTTCCTCCAACTACTGTCATGTTTGAAAGTACTGAGGTTAGGGATTCAGGACATGCATTTTGGAGGACGCAATTCAGCCCATAACTGTGAAATCATTGGTATGGTTCCCAGAAAGGGCCTATGGGTGATTCCCCCAGCAGTAGCCATGTTTGGTGCTGTAAGAGGAGCTTGTTTCCCATGGATGGGATCTAAGATTGGGTCCTCTCAAGAACTTCTGACTTGGGAGCCTAGAATCAAAGTTACGTCCCAGGACTCAATAAGTAAGCTTTTGAGACTGAAAGAGAGAACTTAACAATTTTTTAGTGTCGACAAATATAGGCCAGTGTTAGGCAAACTGGAGTAAAGGGTCTTATTAAGAAATCATGTCACCATAATTTTCTGCTCTCCAAAATCCTACATTAAGTTACGTCAGTGCATTCTTGGCATTTAACACACAAGAAATTCTGGTTTGTGTGTTACTGACCTGAAGATACACTTAGCCATATTGGATTTCTTGGTTGCAAGCAACAGAAACCAATTCTGGCTGCTGTGAGCAGAAATAGAATTTATATAAAGGATCTTGGTGGCTCACAAAGTCTCCAGGAGGGCCAGAGAAGCAGGCTGTGGCACAGAGCCAGGAACAAGGTCCCAAATCTGTGCATGCAGGCACCCAGTGAAGGCCTCGCTGGGTGTACCCAGCAGCCTGTGCTATGGCTACCATGTGTGCTGGCCACTTGCCCAGACCGGACAATGGAGCAGGGCATTTGCTTCTTCCCTTGCTCTTTGCATTTCATTCTCGGCACAGCCACTAGGATGCTCTTTAAAAGCTGCAAATCCTATCACATCCACTCTTTCATGGCTTCCTATCACAGGTGGATGATCTGGCCTCCATCTTCTCCCTGACCTTCCCCTCTTTGTGCCCCATGGATACAGCTGTTTCCACCTTAGTGTCTTTGAGTCTTGTTAGTGTCTCGCTACCCCCTCTGCCAGGGACTCTCTGCCCCAGGATGGCCACTTGTAATTCAGGTTTGTGTTCAAAGTTCCTATTGTCAAAAAACAGGCCTAATTGAGCACCCATGCCTCAAAAACCTCTCCTTCAAAGGTCACTATGCCTTGTGTCACTTTTCTGAAATGGTATGCACTTATTCATTTGTGTTTGTATGTTTCCCAGCTCTAGAATATGTCTTCGGTGAGCACACCTACTTGTTCCTTGCCGTCTCCACCCCAGCACACCGCCTGACCCGGGTAAGTGCTCAGTAAATATTAGCGTTCTTCTTCTTCCACAAATGTTTGCTGACTAAATAAATGAAGGGGCAGCGTTTGCCAGAGAAGAGCCAGGGGCTGGAGGAGACCTTTGTCTACTCCAAGACAAGGGTGGGGAATTGGACACTTGTCTGTCTGTGCTCCATGGGAGTAGGAATGAGTAAGCTGATTTTTAAGAGCCAAGACCTACATTTGTTCCTAGAGGGGAGGACGTCTGCCTGCTGTCTAGGACAGTGGAAAGGGCTGGCCCTCCTGCGCCCCTCTCCCAGGGGGTGAGGCACCAGCCTGGGAAAGTGGCCCCAACAAGAGGTTTTCCTTTATTTTTTCTGAAAAGCAAGTACATTCTCACAGGCCTGCAGGCTTAGAATACCAATGTCAGGCTCTATCCTGCCAGCTTTGGGTTAAGTGGTCCGGGGTGGGGCCCGAGCTTCCCTAGGGACGAGCACAATTCCTCTGGTGACTCTCAGGTGAGGCCAGCCTCAGAAGCAGTGGTGGAGATCAGGCTTCCTCAATCTTTAGCCACTTGAGAATCCCCTGGGGCACTTCTTGGACAGCAGATCCCCATCAAGTTTCCGGGGACTATGGCCAGCTCTCAGACCTCTGAGTGTCCAGCGTCTAGAGCTGCCCAAAGGTAGCTTTAGAAGAACTTGAGAATGGAGCAGGAGTCTCCCATCTGGCCTTGAGTAGCTCAACCAGCTATTTCCGGAGGGCCTGCATTTCAAAGATTTGGGGACTTGGCTACACGCTGGTGACATTTTTGTTCCAATTTTGCCAGCATAATGTTTGTGTTCATACGTGCATTTCCTCTAATGGGCCGAATTCCTTAGTCTAGATGGGATCCCAGGGCATAGTTGATTCTCCACCAAAGTGCAAATCAGTGGTAATAGATCAAAGCTTCACTTCTAACCCTTGATGCACAGTGTGTCAGACTTCCAAGCCTGGTTTGCTGACGCACACTCCGTCGAGCGTTTTCCCCTTCCCAGGTTTGCATGCAGCCCTCAGATGTATCTGTACCTTTGTTCAGGTCTTCGCTTTACCGAGACCACAGTGGATACCCCAAGCCCTGGAGAACACCAGGTAGGTGTTCTCAGTTCTGGCTGCTTCTCTGGGCCAAATGGGGTCTTGTTCTTCATCTCTGAGTCCTTCTGATGTTCACAGCCCCCAGTCTATGTTTTCTGGACCCTTCCCTAGGAATTCTCCAGCAATTTAGTCTGAAATGGTACATTTCCTTCATTATTTTGTCCCTAGCACCTAATACATTACCTGGAATAATCCTCCCCTAGTAAAGAACTGAAGGAAGGAATGATCTCCTAAACTCTGGTCTCCAGTCTGACCCCAAGCACAGTTTCCTTTAACTGTTAGGGTTTTTTTTTTTGGTTGTTGTTTTGTTTTGTTCTGTTTTTTTGTTTTTGTTTTGTTTTTTGAGTAAGAGATAGCCTTCTGTTTTGCCCATAAGTATGCTGACTGGTATTTGGCTTTAGTCTAGTGAGGGGCACAATATAGTTCTTGGGAAAACCTCAGTGATTACGAGTTAGACATTTGTAATCATTGCAATTTTTCTTTGAATTCACCAGCCATGTTCCTAATCAGTGGTTCTCAGTCCTGGCTGTACTTTAAAACCACCTGAGCAAGATATATAACTAGATGTTGGGTTCCCACACAATCCAGTCGAAACTTCACTTCTGGTTTTGAGCCTTGGGGGTCTCTGCAGGTAATTCTGCAGCCCACTAATCGGGGCTGTAAGACTGCCAGGAGCCTGGTGTGGTTACTTGAGGAGAACCTTCCAGAAGAGTGTGGTAGTGGTTGGGCTGCTTCCAGCAGGCTGTGTGTATGGAAACTGCCCAGTGTCTCCCATCCGTGGTTCTTAAAATGGAATCCCAGGACCCGGAGCCTCCCCTTCACCTGGAAACCTGTTGGAAATGGAAATGTCCAGTCCGGACCTGCTGAAGCTGAGACTCTAGGGCTGACACGCAGCAATCTGTATTTTAACACGTTCTCCAGGTGATTCTATTGTAGGCTTAAGTTTGAGAACTGCCTCTCGAGGCCAAAAGGCACATCCACGGCACCTGGAGGAAGCCTGCCCTGCAGGTGTCCGCTCCTTTCCTCCACCTACAGTGTGTCTTTCTGGGTTTATTATCGGACCCAAATCCATCCAGCAACCAATATTAATCGAGCCTGTCCTATGGCTAGGCATTAGTGTAGCTTCCAGAGACGCAAAGGTTTGTTTCCTCACGGAACTCAGTCTATCAAGGAGGATCTATTATTTTAAAGCAATAGCCCAACACATAATTAACAGTGATGAGCTTCTGATGGGGGATGTAATCCAACTTGAGAGGACAGCCATCTCCAAGGAAGTGACATTTGAGCCGGGGCCCTAAGATTGGCATGAGCTAGGGACGTTCGGGGAAGGGTGATTCAGAAGTGGGAGGACATGTACTAAGGCCATGCAGCGGGTGACGCATGACACCGCCAAGGTGCTGCAAGAGGCCAGTGTGGTGGGAGTAGGGTTGCTGGGCATGGGACAGAGGGGCAGTAGAGCAGGGAGTAGCTGTAGTAGTACTTATAGTGACCATGGTGTGTGTGTGTGTGTGTGTGTGTGTGTGTGTGTGTGTGTGTGTGTGTTCGAGCCTTGGCTCAAATGACACACGGGTAGAATATACAGTGGCTGTATTACTATGGCCGCCCAGTCCCTGTGGTTACCCTCCTCTCAGATCACAGCCCCTCATTAGGCCCTGGGTGGGATTTTTGCTAACTCCACAGCCTTGGAGCCATCTTGGAGGCTTTCAGCCACCAAGCTCCCCTCATTTCCCAGTAATGACAGACCCTGGGAAAAGTGCAGATTGGATTAGCACGCTGCACTGTTATTTCGGCGCCCTGGGGATTCACAGCTGTGAGTCACAGCTGGGAAAAGCTGCTTCAGCCCTGCTCACTTTCTTTAAATCAGCAATGACCTAAACAAACTAACCTCGATGCCCAGTAAATTTAGCTGGAGACAAGTGCTCTGAAGGCTGAAAGGCATTGGACAAAATTGAAAAGTTGATAGTACTCAAAAGCCAAAGCTGAAAGCCAGAATCTATCAATTTGTCTGTCTAGCCCCTCCAGAGCTCAAATTTCTCACAGAAATTGCTACTCAAAACTGTTTAAATGGAAATACTATTGTGTTCCAGTCTCATTGGAGAATTCTGTCTTATCAAGAGACTAACTTTGCAGGTCCAATCTTTTGTAGCTTTTCAAATTAAACATCAATGCTATGCACTTTTTGTGCTCCTAAGAGGAGTAAGATGCAATGTTGAATTCCCAGGAATTCCTTAAGGAAGTCACAGGGTAGCAAAGGAGAAGTTGCAGGGTCCCCGTGGTCCGGGAGAAGCACTCCTGGGAACAGCTGAATGAAGTCTGACTCAAGTGTGTGGGAGGGAACGATTAATGCTGATATGTCTGAGGAGGTAATAAATGAAGCTTCATTTCCTTTGTCTTCCCAGACTCTTTCTTCCCTTGCTTTGAGTTGCCTTGTGGATTGAGAGATGATGGACAGGAGAGGTGAGTAGAGCAGAAGGAAACTTTTGCCTCTGAACTTGAGGGCAATGCAAGGCAGGCTAGAACAAAATCTAGTGAGCTGTTAAAACAGAAAGGAGCTGGGGAGGCGCTAAGGCACAGGACTCCTGGGGTGGGCTGGTTTGCGAGGGCTTCTCTGCAGAGCATCCTGATGTGGTGTGAGATGGGCGCATGGGAACGATGGCCGAGATTTTTGTACAGTAACACATTGGCCAAAGTGCTGAATTAGCAAAAATGAATTTGTCTGCCCCCCCCATGTTAACTTTATTTTGCCAGAGGGGCAGTGAGTGACACTTCGTGTGTTATTAAGCATTGCACTATTAAAATGTTGAATATTTTAAATAGTTTTCAATTTTGTTTTTATGTAAAAAAGTTTATTTACTTATTTTGAGAGAGACAGATGGTATGAGCTGGGGGGAGCAGACAAAGAGGGGAAGAGAAAGAGTTCCAAGCAGGCTCTGCACCATCAGCACAGAGCCTGATACAGGACTCGATTCCATGAAACTGAGATCATAACCTAAGCCAAAACCAAGAGCTGGATGCTTAACTGACTGAGCCCCCCAGGTGCCCCGGATTTTATTGTTTTTATAATGTTTTATTTCCAGTATACTTTCAGGCAATTGTGACTCTTAATTGCTAGTCAGTTTTTTCATGAATTCTTAAGATACTATATTTTTGCTGTTAGTGAATTCTCCAGCTGGAAGAAAAATAAAAACCTGCTTCCAATCACTTACTCAGGTTTCCATATCATCTATAGAACTCTTGAATGTATCGAAGTATTTTGTTCCATTTTATAAGTGGATGTTATTTTACATTGTTGATAAATTTTTAATTAATAGGGCGATAACTGTCCCAGGCTGTCTTGGAGTGAGCATTTACCCCAGGATATGGGACTTTTCGTGCTAAAACTGGGAGAGGCCGGGCAAACAGATGGTAGTCACCCTAGGTAGCCATGCCTGCTGGGGCAGAGATGGCCAGCTTGCCCCCAAATGTTCAGTTTCCTTGCATAGTGTCACATTTTTGCCCAGTTGGGGACACACACCCAGCCTCCCTTGCGTTCATGAGCAGCCATGTGACTGCTTCTCCTCAATGGCTGTAAGGTGAGCACAAGTGATGCAGACACTATGCTTCTCTACCTTCTGTATTACCTGGATGTTGACGCCCAAGGCAACCTGGGAAATGTCCCGTATGGAAGATGGCAGAGCCACTGTTGACCTGCTTCATGATTGACTCCAGGAGACCAGTGCCCCTTCCACCCCCTTACCACCCCGGCTGTGGGACTTCACATAAGCCAGACATGACTTTCTGTTGGGTTAAGCCAGTGAGGTATCCTGATTCCAGCAATTGGTGCTATCGTAATCTGTACAGTTGTGCAGTATTTTGGGGTATATTTTTTACCATTTTGATTATATGTTCTTTAAAAAATCCTTATACTAATCCTCTCCCCTGTTAAAAAAAAAAAAAATTTACCCATTTCTCCCCCCACCCCTCCCCCCCAACTCGGACAACCTACAATCTGTTCTCTATATCAATGAGCTTGGCTATTGATTTCAATTCCACATGTTAGGGAGATCATACAGTATTTGTCTATCTCTTTGACTTATTTCACTTAGTATAATGAGGTCCATATATGGTATCACGAATGGCAAGATTATGGCTGAATAATATTCTATATATGTGTATACATGTTTATGTGTATATGTGCATATATAGATGTACATGTAGATGTGTGTATGTGCATATATATGCACATGTGTGCACCTACACGTGTGTGTGCATATGTACATATACACACGCACACACATACACATAAATCCATTCATTCACTGGTGGACACTTAGGTTGTTTCCATATCTTGGATACTGTGAATAATATGTCAATAAACATGGGGTTGCAGATATATTTTTGAGTTTGTGGGGTTTTAAAGATACACCCCTAGAAGTAGAATTGCTAGATCTTACAGTAGTTTCATTTTTCTATTTTCTGAGGAACCTCCATGCTGTTTTCCATAGTGGCTGCACTGATTTACCTTCCTACCAACAATGCATGAGCATTCCCGTTTCTCCACTTCCTCATCAACTCTTGTTATTTCTGGCCATTTTGACAATAGCTATTCTCACAGGTGAGAGGTGATATTGCTGTGGTTTTGATTTGCATTTCCTCGATGATTAATGATGCAGAGCATCTTTTCATGTACCTGTTGGCCATCTGTATGTATTCTTTGGAAAAATGTCTCTTCAGATCTTCTGCCCATTTTTTATTGGATTGTGTGTGTGTGTGTGTGTGTGTGATTGAGTTTTAGGAGTTCTTTGATATTATCCCCTTATCAGATAAGATTTGCAAATATTTTCTCCCACTTAGTAGGTTGCCTTTTTCATTTTATCGGTTTCCTTTGCTATACAGAAGCTTTCTAGTTTGATGTAGTCCTGCTTATATTTGCTTTTGTTGCTTTTGGTGTCAGAGTAAAATAATTACTTAGACCTATATCCAGGAGTTTACTGTCTGTGTTTTCTTCCCCCCCCCCCTGTTATTTTAGAGAGTGCATGCAAATGGGGGAGAGGAGCAGAGGGAGCAGGGAGGGAGAGAGAATCCTAAACAGGCTTCATGTTGAGCATGAAGCCTGACGTGGGGCTTGGTCCCACAATCCTTGGATCATGACCTGAGCCGAAATCAGGAGTTGGACACTCAACCAACTGAACCACCCAGGCACCCTCTCTGTGTTTTCTTCTAGGATTTTTAAGGTTTTATGTCTTATGTTCATGTCTTTGGTCCATTTTGAGTTTATCTTTGTATATGGGAAAGATAGTGGTCCAGTTTCATTCTTTTGTATGTGGCTGTCCAATTTTCCCAGCACAATTATTTTGTTAATTAAGTTTTAAAATTTAAATTCCAGCTAACATACAGTATTAGTTTCAGGTATACAATATAATGATTCAACAGTTCTATACATTCCTCGGTGCTCTTCATAAGTGTACTTTTAATCCTCTTCACCTGCTTCATGCATTCCCCCATCTACCTCCCCTCTGGTAACCATCATTTTGTTCTCTATAGTTAAGAGTCTGTTTCTTGGTTTGTCTGTCTCCCGATGCAATTTATTAAAGAGACTTGTCTTCCCCATTGTATATTCTTGGTTTCACTGGTGTAAATTAATTGACCATACCATATATGCGTGAGTTTATTTCTGGGCTCTTCTGTGCCATTGATGTATGAGTTTGTTTTTATGTTAAACCCTACTGTTTTAATTACTATAGCTTTATAATAGAGTTTGAAGGCAGGGGGCATGTTGTCATTGGCTTTGTTCTTTCAAGATTGCTTTTGCTATTCAGGGTCTTCTATAGATCTGTACACATTTTAGGATTGTGAGTTCTATTTCTGTTAAAAATGCCATTGGGATTTTGATAGATTGCATTGAATCTATAGATTGCTTTGAGTGATGTGGATATCTTAACAAAGATCTCTAATCCATGGGCACAGAATATTTTCCTCTTATTTGTGTTTTCTTTGATTTCTTTCATTAATGTTTTATAGACTTTAATAAATGTCTTTCACCTCCTTGGTTAAATTTATTCCTAGATATTTCATTCTCCCTGATGCAATCATAAATGAGATTGTTTTCTTAATTTCTCTGATTGTTCATTATTGGTGTATAACAATGCAACAGATTTTTGTGTATTTTGTATCCTGCATCTTTATTGAATTTACTTATCCTAATAAGGTTTTGAATATATAATCTCATTTCTAAATAGTGACAATTTTACTTAATGCTTTCAAATGTGGTGACTTCTATTTTTTTTTTCTTGATTAAATTGCTATGGCTAGGACTTCCAGGATTGGTGGAGTTAAACTGGCAACAGTGGGAATCCCTTTCTTGTTTGGGATCTTAAGGGAAAAGCTCTCAGCTTTTTACCACAGTGCGTGATGTCAGCTATGGGCTTGTAATATATGGTCTTAGGTTGAGGTGTGTTCCTTCTAATCAGCTTTAAGAATTTTTGACTTTTTTGTATATTCTTTTTCTCAATATTTATTTTTGAGAGAGAATGAGAAGGAGAGGGAGGGGGCAGAGAGAGAGAGGGAGACACAGAATCCGAAGTGGGCCCCAGGCTCAGAGCTGTCAGCACAGAGCCTGACATGGGGCTCAGACCCGTGAGCCACAAGATCATGACCTGAGCTGAAGTTGGATGTTTAACCAACTGAGCCATCCAGTTACTCCTGTATATTCTTTTTAAATAAGTCTAGAGAATTTTAACAATTAAATCATTTATGATATTCTACTGTCACCATTTGATACGACTTTTGCTACCTGAATTGAAGATTAAAACTCCTTCCTGTAGATTCAAATTCAGTCTCAACTTTGGTAAGGAATTCTAAGAACGAGAGTGGTGGGCATATCACTGAGGAAAGGCCAACTGGTAGATATCTATCTGATATGGGCAGAGATGATAGAAAAATATGAAAACACTGCAGGTAATAGTGATTGTTCCATTTGACCTTTGACATAAGACATTTATTATCCCTTACCCTAGGCTGATGAAAACTGTGTGAACTAGATCTATACTCCAAGTTCCTCTAGAAACTTAAGCAAAGCTGACAGCTCTGTAAGTACTGAGGGTATCAGCAGTCACTTTACCAACCAGAATTTCACTTAAGCATCATTATTCTCAGGCCATAAAAAAGTTATTTCTATAAATTAATGAGACCGTGTATTTAAAAATACCTAGCAATATCTGACCATTAGTAGATGCCCCATAAATATCATTTTCCTTCATTCTGTGCAAAAACAGAATGGCATTCATTCCCTCGCCCCCGCCACTTACTCACGTGATTACATGTTCTAGTTTAGTGTATCCATCCCTGGGAAGCAGAGGCTAAGAGGAGATTGGATTTGCAGAAGATTCATTGGGGGAAGTGGTGAGAGAGCAGGAGGGTAGAGAGCCATCCTTGGACTGTATGCTGATCTGGACCCCCAGGAGAAGAGAAAGGGAGGAGAGAGAATTTGAGAGAAATTCTTGGCTAGGCAGCCGGGAACCTCAAAGCAGTGATTGCCCAATAGAGGATCTTACAATGAGGAGGGGTCCCCGGGATTTGCTTCATGTGAACTGCTTTGCATCCTGAGGGTATAGCAGCTGACAGCCAGCTATGTTGCCTGCAGACGCAGCTCCCTGGAAGGGAGAATTGAACGGTGCATTCCCATCATCGTTGGCCATTTAGAGAATTCTACCCCCCCCCCCCCACTGATGCATAAGAGAAAATTGTTGAGGGTTTCTCGTAGATTTTAGGTTATAGCTAAAACCAAACCTTCAGTAGCTGCTCAGAACAAACTGGTGGAAAGTCCGGCTAGTAATGATTAGATTTTGCATAATGGCCTGTAGGCAGAAAAAGCCTCTCTTGTGAGAACATTTAAAGCTGTACAGCAGCCCGGGAATTCGAGGCTGCCTGGCAGAAGGTGGGTTAATGTCCAATCCTACAGATGAGACCGTAAAGTGTGTCACTCTGCGGAAGTTCTATCACTGAGAGAATTAAGTCTTCTAATTAATTCTCGGCTTTTAAGATCTGAAATGAGAAATGCACAGAGGCCTCAAGCATGTTGGGAGAGTGCTAACACTTGAGGACCTGCAGACTGAGCGGATGCAGATTGAGGGGGTGGGGGGACCTATTCTGTATGCCCCAAAGAGATGAGGCAGAGAAGGGAGCTAATGGGAGATGTAAAGACCTGGGCTTTGTTTCCAGTATTTCCGCAGATTCAAGTTACTTGGCTGATCTGGATGTCAGAGTCTGGCCAAAAAAAAAACGGGAGCTGTCCCTCACTGCCGACTTTCCAGCAGCAGATAGGCACATTTAAATTTTAGACTGAGTGTGGATACTAGGTGTGAGTCCAAGTTTTCTGGGGCCTGAAGCTTCCATCATTTGTGGGAACCCCTTTTAGACAAAGGATAGAAAATATTTAAAATTAGGTAAGCAAATGGGTACTTAGAATAAAGAAAGAAATCAGAACAAATTACAAAATGTAAATATCTGACAAACAGCACAAATCCCAAATTCCAGAAAAACAGCCTAATGTTTTAATGAATGAAATACCTGGTGTGCTTCTTTCTATTATACTTTACCTTATGTTTTTTTCTATAATACTTTATCCTGTATTTTTTGGTTGTATGCTTTTGTCCACCTTCTCCTGTAACAATGATCGTGTAAGATATACTAAATCATGTTCTCTTTTATAAATAAGATAACTTAGGGGCACCTGTGTGGCTGGCTCAGTCAATTAAGCATCTGACTCTTCACTTCAGCTAGGGTTGGTGGGTTCAAGCCCTATGTTGGGCTCTGCTCTGACATTGCAGAACCTGCTTTTAAGATTCTCTCCCTCTCTGCCCCTCCTCCACATGTGTGCATGTTCTCTCTCTCAAAAATAAACTTAAAAAAAATTTAGACTTCCTGTAGTATGCTTGATCAAAATTTTTTTTCCAGTTTTATTGATGTTGACCTATAAAAAATGAAATTTTAGTTGACGGTTAAGATGTATAAAACATAGGCCCTCACATACCAAAACACAAAGTATTTGTGTTATTGCTATAGGCTTGTGTGTTATGAACACAGGACATCTATTTCACAGAATTGCCATAGGAAAGAAAATTGTATATTTGTAATTACATATATCATTGAGTATATTCCTTATAAGAGAACTTCTCTTGTGATGAAGCCTCTGAAAACTGAATGCTCACACTTACATTTCTGGGGATTGGAAGGATTTTTCCCACACAAGCTTCTGGCTTGAACTTTTCAAACTGTGTTTCTTCCCTGCCCCTAAGAGTTGGTGGTATCGGGGGCCAAAGAGGACCTATTTGCTGCGTCGATGTGACCCCTGGCCCTGTGGGCTTCCCGGAGTCTTTCTCACCACTGACAACATGACTTAATTATACACAGGAGGGATAGCAAAACAGCATGTAAATGTATCCCCTCCATCCAAACAAAATGGATCTTCAGTTTAACTCCTGAGTGTTCTCTCCAGAATGCTCATAGCCTCTTGAGTTGCCCCTGAGGGGAACGGATGAAGAGGAAATTGTAGTTGGTTAAAATATCTTACTTTTCCAAATATGTGCAAGTATCTGACCAATGAACGTGTTGCTGGCAAAGGACCAGTAAAAATGAGGAGCGCTTCTTGGTCCACCTACCTCTGGGGAGGGCTGAGGGGAAATTTCTCCCTAAGAGGGGGAAATGGCTGTATTTTGAGATGACACTAAAATCTGAGACACTAATGTGCAGGCTATTCCCTCTTCATACAAAATGCTCCCTCCTTAAGCTGCTAAAATATTGAATGTGAGAAAATTAACAGTAGTAAGAGATCTGAAGGCCAGGGGTGCCTGGGTGACTCGGTTGGGTGTTCAACTTCAGCTCAGGCCATGATCTCACGGCTTGTGAGTTTGAGCCCCGCATGGGGCTCTGTGCTGACAGCTCAGAGCCTGGAGCCCGCTTCAGATTCTGTGTCTCCCTCTCTCTCTCTGCACCTCTCCCACTCAAGCTCTGTCTCTGTCTCTCAAATATAAGTAAATGTTAAAAAATAAATAAAAAAAGATCTGAAGGCCAGATGAGAGATCCTGGTTTTAGATTCAAAAATAATAAAATCTCAAGTGATACATTCTTTTGGGGCACAATATTTAACTTAATTTATATTGTATTTTTTAGAAAATGTAGTACATGTTTGCAAAATTAAAAAGGCAAAGGGGAGAATACATGAAAAATACAGTCTCCTTTCTGTGTCCCCAACACCCAGATCTGCCATTCAGTGGTAACCTGAGGCACACATTACCTGGAAGCCGGAGAGTACTGGCCTCTTGTGTTGTTGTTTTGTTCATGCCAACAATTATGTATGTATATACAATCACATTCATGTTTCTATTTAAATTTTTTGCTATAGGTATGTGTATATTATAGTCTTTCCCCCCTTTTTAAAGTCCTAAATGCAAGCATACCAGAGGCACTTATTCTCCATGCTTTTAGATTAAGACTATGTAACTCACAAGTTGTTCTGTATCCCTAAAGGTTTTCCTTATGCCTTTATTACAGCAGCATAATATTAAACCATCAGAATGCATTTAACTATTACCCTATTAATGGACATTTGGTTCATTCATGATTTTTTTCAATGTTACATTGCATACATGATTTCTCATATATTCAAGAATGCCTATAGGATAAATTCTTTGAATTAAAATGGCTATAGGGGTGCCTGGGTGGCTTAGTTGGTTAAGTGTCCGGCTTTGGCTCAGGTCATGATCTCACGATTCGTGGGTTCGAGCCCTATGTCGGGCTCTGTACTGACAGCTAGCTCAGAGCCTGGAGCCTGCTTCAGATTCTGTACCTCCCTCTCTCTCTGACGTCCCGTTTGCGCTGTCTCTGTCTCTCAAAAATAAGTAAAAAACATTAAAAAAAATTAAACAAGAATTAAAATCACTATATAATAGCATTAAATATGAGGGGATTTTATTAACTATCACAAACTGATATCCACAGACATACTAGTACTCCCTTGCCTGCTGTATACGGTTATGCCTCTTTCCTTACATTCTTGCCAACAACAATTGTCTTAAGATTTTTTGATCTTGACCGATCTGATTAAAAGAATAGTATTGGAATGTGGTTTCTCGTGTGCATTTCTTTTATTATGAATGCAGCTTTTTTCCCCTTTTATTATGAATGTACCCTTTTGACCCTGTCTCTGTTGTCACATCTTTCTCTTCTGCCTGCTCCTTCCACCTTAAAATTCCTGTGATTAGTTGGGTCCGCCCCAATTTTAAGGTCAGCTGATAAGCAACATTAATTCCATTGTAATTTGGGCTCTTCATGGGTTTCATGGTATTCTTTTGCTCTGGTGATTTTTGTTATTGATACTTAGGAGTTCTTTGGGTATTAGGGAAATTAGCCCTTTGTTTGAGGTAGGAATTGTGGATGCGTTGTTGCCCTTCCCATAGCTTATTTGACTTAGTTTATGATGATACTTGAAAAATCTTAACTCTTATGTAATAGAATTTATCTGCTTTTGCTTTTTGGAACTGGGTTTTTTTTTTTTTTTTTCTTTTTTCCTCCATACTTGGACCTTCCTTGCTCTGAGGTTACTAAAGAATTCTGTGATTCTCCCAAGATTTCTTCAGCTTTTATGATACTATTTTTTTACAATTAAATATTTTAGCCACCTGGAATTTGTTTTGATGTAAAGTATAATAAATGGCCCCAACTTTTTCCCCCAGATGACCACCCAGCTAATTTGCCATTATCTTTTCCACGTTGATTTGAAGTTGATTTTTGTTGCTATATAATAATTCTATGTATTGTGATTAATTTCAGTTTAGTGTCCTGATCTGTCTGGCTATTTATGTACTAGTATCACACTATTTAAAAACATTTTTTTTTATAGTTCAATGTCAAGTTGGTTTCCATGTAACACCCAGTGCTCTTCCCCACAAGCGCCCTCTTCCATGTCCATCACCTCCCTTCCCCCTCCCTCTTCAGCCCTCAGTTTGTTTTCAGTATTCAAGAGTCTCTCATGATTTGCCTCACTCCCTCTCCCTAACTCGTTTTCCTCCCTTCCCCTCCCCATGGTCCTCTGTTAGGTTTCTCCTGTTCTCCTGTTAGACCTATGAGTGCAAACATATGGTATCTGTCCTCCTCCGCCTGACTTATTTCGCTTAGCATGACTCCCTCTAGGTCCATCCACTTTCCTACAAATGGCC
>NC_043703.1:59274072-59436959 GCF_006229205.1 Suricata suricatta | reverse complement strand
ATTGTTTTCCTAGCTATTCTTATTTGTCCATTTTTCCATATAAATTTTAGAATTAGCTTGTCCATTTAAAAAATACTATTGCTTTTTAATTGAATCATGTTAAATTTATGGACTAATACCATGAGAACTGATGATATCTATATGATATAGAAATCTCCAGTCCAAGAACATATTAAGTTTTTTCATCTGGCCAAGTCTTTTCTGTGATTTAAAGTTTTCTATCTTACAATACTTTTAGTTCAGGTTATTTCTAGGGGATTTTTTTTGTCATCACTATTGGAAATAGGGTTTTTTTCCATTTTACCTTCTAATTATTGTTGTATACATGAAGGCTCTCTAGAAATATTGCCGATTTCTATATAAAAATATTTCTATATATACATCATATGTAGAAATTCCTATATAGGAATAGAGAGAGAGGGAGAAAGAATTCCAGGCAGATTCCACACTGTCAGCACAGGGCCTGAAGCAGAGCCTGATCCCTGAACTGAGACCTCATGACCTGAGCAGAGATCAAGAGTTGGACACTCAACTGACTGAGCCACCCAGGCACCCTAGTGTCTTGGCTATGTTAAATAATGTTCTACTAAACTTGGTATGGCTATTTCTTTGAAATAGTAATTTCACATAGATATGTAGATATTAAATCCATAAATGGCACTGCTGGATCATATGGTAGTTTAATTTTTTTAAGTTTATTTATTTTTAGAGAGAGAATAAGCGAGCAAGTAGGGGCCAGGCAGAGAGAATCCCAGGTGGGCTCTACACTGTCAGTGCAGGGTGACACGGGGCTTGAACCCATAAACCAGGAGATCATGACCTGAGCTCAAGTCAGGTGCTTAACTGGCTGAGCCATCCAGGCGTCCCAATTTCCAATTTTTTAAATTGAAATATAGTTGACATAGTGTTACATTAGATTCAGGTGTACAGCATAGTGATTCGACATCTCTATACATTATGTTCCCCAAGGGGTAGCTACCATCGGTCACCATCCAATGCTACTATAATACTGTTGGCTAGACTGCCTACACTGTACTTTTTATCCCTGTGACTTATTCATTCCATAACCGGAAGCCTGCATCTCCCACTTCCCTAAGCTGTTTTGCCAATTCTTTGCCCCCACCCAGCAACACAGGTTTGTTCTCTGTTGTTGTGGGTTGTTTCTGCTTCATTTTTGGTCTGTAGGTTCATTTGTTGTGTTTCATAGATTCCATATATAAGTGAAATCATGGTGTATTGCTTTTCCCCATCTTATTTCACTTAGCATAGTATCTTCTTATGCTAGGTACATCCATATGTACTGAGCAATACTCTGTGTGTGTGTGTGTGTGTGTGTGAGAGAGAGAGAGAGAGAGAGAGAGAGAGAGAGAGAGACAGACAGGCACCTCTTCTTTAACCATTCATCTTTTTTTAAAATGTTTATTTTTGAGAGGGAGAGAGCGTGAGGAGGGGCAGAGGATCAGAAGTGGGCTCTGTGCTGACAGCAGAGAGCCTGATGTGGGTCTTACACTCACCAACCATGAGATCATGACCTGAGCTGAAATCAGATGCTCATTCGACTGAGCCACCGAGGCACCCTGGTCCATTCATCTCATGCTGAACACAGGTTGCTTTTATTTCTTGGCTATTGTAAATAATGCTGTAATAAATAGGTATGTATACCTTTTTGAATTAGTGTTTTTATTTAGGTAAATACCTAATAGTACAATTACTAGATAATATGGTATTTCTATTTTTAATTTTTTGAGACACTCCAATACTGTTTTCCACAGTGGCTGCACCAATTTTCATTCTACCCACAGTGAATAAGGGTTCATTTTTCTCCACAGTCTTGCTAACATTCTTATTTTTTCTTATCTTTTTGATATTAGCCATTCTGACAGGTATAAGGTGCTATTTCCTGTGGTTTTGATTCACATTTCCCTGGTGATTAGTGATGTTGAACACCTTTTCATGTTTCTGTTGGCCATCTGTATGTCTTCTTTAGAAAAATGTCTATTTAGGTCTTCTGCCCATATTTTCAACGTATTATTTGGGGTTTTTGTTTTGTTTTGGTATTCAGTTGTACAAGTTCTTTTTATAAACTTTTAATATACTGTGGTTATTACCCCCTTACTGGGTCTATCATTTGCAAATATCTTCTCCCATTTGGTAGGTTGCCTTTCCATTTTGTCGATTTCCTTTGCTGTGCAAAAGCTTTTGATTTTGTTGTAGTCCCAACAGTTAATTTCTGCTTAGGTTTCCCTTAACTGAGGAGACATATCTAGAAAAATGTTGCTGGGGCTCATGTCCAAGAGATTATTGCCTATATTTTCCTCTAGGAGTTATAGTTTCAGGTCTCCTATTTAGATTCTTAACTCATTTTGAGTTTATTGTTGTATATAATGTAAGATGTGGTCCAGTTTCATTCTTTGCATGTAGCTGTTTAGTTTTCCCAACACTATTTGTCAAAAAAACCTTCTTTTCCCCATTGTATATTCCTGTTTCCTTTGTCATAGGTGAATTGACCCTGTAAGCATGGATTTATTTCTGGATTCTCTATTCTGTTCCACTGAGCTAGGTGTCTGTTTTGGGGCCAGTACCATACTGTCTTGATTACCACAGCTTAGTAACACACCTTGAACTTGGAATTGTGGTAGCTCCAGCTTATTGTTCTTTCTCAAGATTGTTTTGGCTCTTCAGGGTCTTTATATGATTTATATGATTCCATATAAATCTTAGTATTCTTTGTTCTAGTTCTGTAAAAAATGCCCTTGTCATTTTGATAGGGATTGCGCTGAATCTGTAGATTGCTGTGGGTAGTATGGACAGTTTACAAATTCTATTTCTTCTACTCCATGAGCATAGAATATCTTTCCATTTGTTTTGTGTCCTCTTCAATTTGTTTCATTAGTGTTTTATAGTTTTCAGAGTACTGGTCTTTTACTTCCTTAGTTACGTTTATTTGTAGGTATTTTTTCCCTTTTGGTGCAATTTTTATCTTAATTTCTCTTTCTGATATTATGTTATTAGTGTACAGAAACACAACCAACTTCTGTATATTAATTTTGTGTTCTGAAAATTACTGAATTCGTTTTTTACTTCTAATAGTTTTGTTTTGGTGAAGTTCTTAGGGTTTTTCTTTTTTAAAAATTTTTTAGTGTTTTATTTTTGAGAGAGAGACAAAGTATGAGCAGGGACAGGGTAGGGAGGTGGGTGTACACAGAATCCAAAGCAGGCTCCAGGCTCTGAGCTGTCAGCAAAGAGCCCAACATGGGGCTCAAACTCACAAACCGTGAGATCATGACCTGAGCTGAAGTGGAACACTTAACCTACTGAGCCACCCAGGTGCCCCAGGGTTTTCTGTATATATAGTATCAGGTCCTATAAATAGTGACAGTTTAACTCTTCCTTATCAACTTGGATACATTTTTTCTTTTTCTATCTGATTGCTATGGCTAGGACTTTCAGTACTATGTTGAATCAAAGTGGTGAGAGTGGACATCCTTGTCTTGTTCCCGATCTCCGAGGTAGAGCTTACAGGTTTTTACCATTGAGGATGATGTTAGCTGCGGGTTTGTCATATCCGGCCTTTATTATGTTGAGGTATATTCTCTCTAGACCCATTGTGTTGAGAGTTTTTGTCATGAACAGATACTGTTTTTTGTCAGATGCTTTTTCTGCATCTATCGAGATGATTAAGATTTTTATCCTTGGCTTTGCTAATGTGGTTTAGCATGTGGATTAATTTGTGGATATTGACCCATCCTTGCATCCCTGGAATAAATCCTACTTGATCATGGTGAGTGATCCTTTTAATATATTATTGAATGTAGTTTGCTAATATTTTGTCGAGGATTTCTGCGTCTATGTTCACAAGGGACACTGGTCTTTTGTTTTCTTTTTTGTAGTATTTGTGTCGTGTTGGTATCGGTAATGCTGGCCTTCTAGAATATATTTGGAGGCTTTTCTCCTTTTTTTTTTTTTTTTAATAGTTTGAGAAGACAGGTATTAGCTTTTCTTTAAATGCTTGGTAGAATCTGTCCTGGATTTTCGTTGATGTTTTGATTACACATTCGATTTTGTTACTAATTGGTCTGTTCAGGTTTTCTATTTCTTCCTGATTCAGTTTTGGAAGGTTATATGTTTCTAGGAATTTATCCATTTCTTCTAGGTTGTCCAATTTGTTGGCATATAACTTTTTATAGTATATATGCTTTGTATTTCTGTGGTATTTGTTGTTGCTTCTCCTTTTTCATTTCTGATATTGTTTGAGTCCTTTCTCTTTTTCTTTCAGTATAGTGAAGGTTTATCAACCTTATCTTTTCAAAGAACCAGCTCTTGGCATACATTGATCTTTTCTATTTTTTAAAAGTTTTATTTATTTTTGAGAGAGAGAGAGAGAGCGAGAGAGAGAGTGCGCGCACACGCGTGCACTCGTGAGTGAGAGTGAGCGAGAATGGGGGAGGGGCAGAGAGAGGGAGACACAAAATCCGAAGCAGGCTCCAGGCTCTGAGCTGTCAGCTTAGAGCCTGAAGTGGGGCTCAAACCCACCAACCATGAGATCATGACCTGGGCTGAAGTCGGACACCTAATTATCTGAGCCACCCAGTTGAGCTGATCTTTTCTATTTAAATCTGTATTTTATTTCTGCTCTCACCTTATTTCTTCCTAACTTTGGGCTTTGTTTGTTTTTCTTTTTCTAGTTGAGTTTTTTGTTTCTTGAGATAGGCCTGTATGGCTGTAGGTATCCCTCTTGGGACTACTTTTGCTATGTCCCAAATATTCTGTACCAGTGTGTTTTAATTTTCATTTGTCTCCATGTATTTAAAAAAAAATTCCCTTTGATTTCATTGATGACCTATTGGCTGTTTAGTAGCATGTTATTTAGCCTCCACATGTTTGTGTTTTTTTTCCAATTTCTTTCCTTGTTATTGATTTCTAGGTTCATACTGTCATGGTTGAAAAAGATGCTTGATATGATTTCAGTCTTCTTAAATTTATTGAGACTTGTTTAGTGGCTTAATGTGGGATCTGTCCTGGAGAATGTTCCATGTGCACTGTGTATACACAGGAGAATGTGTATTCTGTTGTTTTGGGATGGAATGTTCCATATGTATCTGTTAAGTCCATCTGATCTAATGTGTCATTCAAAGACACTGTTTTGTTATTGATTTTCTGCCTGGATGATCTATTCATTGATATAAGTGGGGTGTTAAAATCCCTTATTATTCATCTGTTACTATCAATTTTTCCCTAAATGTCTGTTAATGTTTGCATGATGTATTTGGATGCGTTCGTGTTGGGTGCATAGATATTTACAATTGTTATATCCTCTTTTTGGACTGACCCCTTTATCATTATGTAGTGCCTTTCTTTGTCTCTTATTATGTTTCAAACTCTATTTTGTCTGATACAAATATTGGCTTTTACCCCCACCTCCATATTCATGGAGTATCTTTTTCATTCTTTTACTTTATGTCTATATGTGTCTTTAGGTCTGAAGTGACAGGTCTTGTTTTCTTAGTTCATTCTGTCACCTTGTGTCTTTTGATTATTTAGACCACTTAAATCACTTAAAGTGATCATTGATAGGTATGTCCTTATCCATATTTTGCTAATTGTTTTCTGGCTGTTTTTACGTTCTGTTTTTTCTTTGGGTCTCCTTCCTGTGTGAATGACTCTATAGTGTTATGCTTGGCTTTCTCTTTATTATGTGTCTATTATATGGGTGTGTGTGTGGTTATGAGACTCGTATATAACGTCCTAAGTATGTAGTAGTCTATATTATGTTGATGGTTACTTCAGTTCTAACACATTCTGAAACCTCTTCATTTTACTCCCCCCCACATGTTTTATCTATATGCCGTCATATTTTTATCTTTTATTTCATGAGTCCCTTAACTCACTTTTTAAAGATATAATTGATTTTACTACTTTGGTCTTTAACGTTCACACTAGCTTTATAAGTGATTTCTCTACTACCTTTACTTTATATTTGCTTTTACTCATGTGAATTTTTCTTTTTATAATTTTCTTCTAACTATGGCCCTTTCTTTTCCACATAAGAGTCTTTTTAACATTTTTTTGTAAGGCCATTTAAGTGGTTCTTTAGCTTTTGTTTATCTGGGAAACTATCTCTCCTTCACATCTGAGTGATAGTCTTGCTGGGTATTCCTGACTGTAGGTTTCTGCCTCTCAGCCCTTTGAGTATGTCACGCCACTCCCTTCTTGCTTGGAAATTTTCTGCCGAAATCAGCTCATAGCCTTATGGGTTTTCCTTTGTACATAACTAGTTGCTTCTCTCTTCCTGTTTTTAAAATTCTTTATCTTTAATCCTTGATATTTTAGTGATTATGTGTTGTGTTGTAGACCTCCATGGGTTTTTCTTATTTGAAAATTTCTTATTATGCTTTATTTTTGTGAGAGGGAGGGAGGGAGGGAGGGAGGGAATCCCAAGCAGAATCTGTGCTTTCAGCACAGAGCCCAAAGTAGGCTTGATCTCACTATCTGTGAGATCATGACTATCATGACTGGAGCCAAAATCAAGACCAACTGAGCCATGGAGGCACCCCGGAACTGTTTGTTTCTTGAACCTAGATGTCTGATTACTTTCCTAGGTTAGGGATGTTTTCAGGTATTGTTTCTTCAGCAAAGTTTTCAGCCCCTTTCTCTCTTCTCCTTATGAGAACCCCTATAATGTGAATGTTTATTGACTTGATGTTCAAGAGATCTCTTAACATATCCTATTTCCTAATTTTTTTAAATCTTTATTTTTATTGTTCAGATTGTGTGTTTTTCATTTTCCTATCTTATAAATTGCTAATCTGTTCTTCTGCATCTTCTAAACTACTAGGATTCCCTCTAGTATATTTTATTATTTTGGTTATTATAATCTTCAACTCTGGTTCTTTTTTATATATCCTATCTCACTTTTGAAATTCTCATTGAGTTCATTCACTGTTCTCTAAAGCATGGTGAGCATCTTTATGACCACTTAAGTCTTTATCAGACATTGCTTATCTGTTTCATTTAATTCTTTTGTTGAGTTTTTTCTTATTCTTTCATTTGGAGTATATTCCTCTATCTCATTTTGTTTGACTTTGTGTTTGTCCCTGTAAATTAGGCAGAATAACTACTCCTCCTAAACTTGAAGAAATGGTCTTGTATATATCTGTGTAAACTGTGTCTGGTTACTTTGGTTGGGGAGCTGGAGGTGTGGCTGGTGTAGGTTGGGGGTCTTGGAGCACTCCTCACTGGAGCTGCCCCAGTGGGATGGCTGGAGCTGAAATGGGTGTGGGATGGGGACATCCTGGGGCTGTCTACACAGGGAACACTCTGGATGGACAGCTGAAGCTGGAGTGGGTGCAGTCTGGGAGGTCTTGGGGCAGTCCATGCAGAGGGCACCTTGGTGGGGCAATTGGAGCCAACGTGGGTGCTGGCCAGAAGGTCCCGGGGCAGTCTGCACCGGAGGAGCCCTAGCAGTCCTCTAGAGCAGAAGTGGTGTGGGCCTGGAGTTTTCTAGACTCCTTTGCACCTGTGTCATGTGGCAAGATGGTTGGAGCTGTAGTGAGCACTGAGGGGCCAGCTTGGTGGGATGGCTGGGACTGGTATGGGCTATGGGCCTCGGGCTCACTAAGGTGGTTGGCCCACTAGGGCACTGAGACTCCACTCCTACGCATGTTATCAGGGAGAGAGAGAACATAAATTGGGGCACTCAGCAGCTCCTCAGATCTGGGGCAAATATAAGCAGCTCTCCTACCATTTGGCTGAGTTCTAGGGCTGGATATTTTATATTCTAATTGCTCTTTTAAACCAAGGCTTTCTTTTCTGTGTCCCATGGCAGATGAATCTGTTCCTGGTGCCTCAATACACAACTCTGGGGTGGACATTCCCTTTGTTTCTGTGTCTCTGACTCTCTTGCTGCTCTCTATCTAGTCTTTCTATCTTTTGGTGTGTAGAAGCTGTTTAGTCAACCTTCAGTTCTTCAGAAGGAATTGCTTTATAAGTAAGTATAGATTTGGTGTGTTCATGGAGGTAGTGAGTTCAGGGTCTTCCTACCTTGCCATCTTGAACCAGAGCCTATTTTTAATTTTTTTTTTTTTTTGGGCAATCACCAAATTGTTTTTGTAGTAGCATCAATTTTCCCACCAATAGTGCGCAAGTTTTCCCTTCTCTCCATATCCTTGCTAGTGCTAGTTATCTGTTGTCCTTTTGACAATAGTTATTCTAACAGGCATAAGGTGACATCTTACTGTGGTTCCCCCCACCCCGTTTTAATGAGATATAATTGACATAAAGCAGAAACTTAAGGTATACACCATAATGCTTTGATTTACATATATCCTAAAATGATTATCACAATAAACTTAGTTAACATCTATCATCTTTCATAGATATGAATTAAAGAAAAAGAAAAAGAAAATAATTATCTTGTCATGAGAGCTCTAATCTACTTCCTTAACTTTCATACAAACACACACACACACACACACACACACACACACACACCATAAACAGTGTTAACTGTAGCCATCATGTTGTATATGATATACATCCCTAGTACTTATAGCTGGAAGTTTGTAAATTTTGATCACTTTCATCCAGTTTCCCCTCCCCACACCCTCTAGCTCTGGTAACCAAAATTCTGATCTCAGGAATTTTGTTTTATTTTCAATTCAGATTCCATATATAAGTAAGATCATACAGTATTTGTCTTCTTTGTATGGCTTATTTCACTAAACATAATGCCCTCAAGATCCATCCGTGTTGTCACAAAGCCATAATTTACTTTTGTTAAAATTGTGGAATAATATTCCATTGTGTGTATATATTAATATATACCACAACTTCTTTATCTCTTCATCCATTGATGGACACTTAATTTGTTTCCATGACTTGGCTACTGTAAATAATGCTGCAATGAACATGGGGTTGCAGATATCTCTTTGATAGAGTGTTTTCATTTACTTTAAATATATTCTCTTTTTTTAATAGTTTATTGTCAAATTGGCTTCCATATAACACCAAGTGCTTCTCCCCACAAGTGCCCCCCTCCATGACCATCACCCCCTTTCTCCCTCACCCTCCCACTTCAGTCCATGGTTCGTTTTCAGTATTCAGTAATCTCCCTTGAAATGGGATTGCTGAATCATATGGTAGTTTCCTTTTTCAATTTTTTTGAGAAACAGTATGGTTTTCTATAGTGCCTGTACAAATGTAAAATCCCACTACTGATACACAAGTGCTCTCTTTATTCTATATCTACACCAGGATTTGTTATCTTTTGTCTTTTTGATGATGGCCATACTAATAGGTGTGAGATGATGTCTCAGTGTGGTTTTGATTTACATTTACATGATGACTGGTGATCTTGAGCATCTTTTCATGTACCCATTGGCTATTCACATATCGTTTTTGGACTAATGTCTATTAAGACCCTTTGTTCATTTTAAAATAGCATTATTTGAGTTTATTTGTTTTTGTTTTGCTATTGAATTCTGAGTTTCCTGTATATTTTGGATATTAGCCCCTTGTCAGATAAGTAGCTTGAAAATATATTTTTTCCATCTCATAGGATATGTTTTTATTTTTGCTGATCATTTCTTTTGCTATGAAGAAGTTTTTAGTTTGTCAGCTTGTTTATTTTACTTCTGTTGCTTGTAGTTTACTTTTCATATCCAAAAAAATCAAAGCCAACATCCATGTCAAGTAGCCTTTTTTCCTTGTTTTTGTCAGAGTTTTATGATTTTAAGTCTTAATATTTAAGTTATTTAATCCAATTTGAGTCAATTTTTTCCAGTGGTGTAAGATAGGATTCTAGTTTCATTCTTTTACATGTGGACATCCAAACCTTCCTAGCACTGTTATTGTCCTTTCTTCCTAAAAGTATTCTTGGCTTCCTTGTCAAATATAAGTTGACTATTTATGTTCAGGTTAATTTCTGGGTTCCCTATTCTCTTCTATTGGTGTGTGTGTTTGTGTGTGGGGTGTGTGTGTGTGTGTGTGTGTGTGTGTGTGTGTGTGTGTGATGCCAGTATTATACTGTTTTGATTACTGTAGTTTTATACTTTAGCTTGAAATGAATAGGGTGATGCCTCCAAGTTTGTTCTTGTTTCTCCAGATTGTTTGGCTATTTGGGGCATTTTGTGGTTACATGAAAATTCTATGATTTTCTTCTTTATAAAAAAATGCCATTGTAAACATAATAGAGATTTCATCAAATTTATAGATGGCTTTTGGTAGTATTGACATTTTAACAAAGTTCTTCAGTCCACTAGCATGGGATACCTTTCCATTTATCTGTGTCTCCAATTTATTTCATCATGTTTTGTATTTTTAAATATAGTGATCTTTCACCTTCTTCTTTAAATTTATTCCTAAACATTTGTTTTTGATGTTATTGTAAATGAGATAATTTTTCATTTCTTTTTCAGAGAATTTATTGTTAGTATATAGAAATGCTACTAATTTTGTTCCTGCAACTTGACTAAATTCATTGATCAGCTCTAACAGTTTTTGATAAAGTATTTAGGATTTTCTATTTATAAAATAATGTCTTCTGCAACAGTGACACTTTCTTTCTTTCTTTCCAATTTTGATGGCTTTATTTCTTTTTCTTTCTCATTTCTCCAGCTAAGACTGTCAGTATTATGTTAAATAAAAGTGGCAAGAATCCTTGTCTTATTCTTGATCCTAAAGGAAAAGTATTCAGGTTTTTACCATTGATTATATTAGCTTGAGCTCGACATATATGGCCTTTATTGTGTTGAGGTATATTCCCTTATACTTGTTCATCCATTTTGAGTTTATTTTTGTGTATGGTGTAAGAGAGTGGTCTAGTTTCATTCTTCTGCATGTTGCTGTCTAGTTCTTCCAGCACCATCCATTAAAGAGGCTGTCTTTTTTCCATTGGATACTCTTTCCTGCTTTGTCAAAGATTAATTGGCCATACATTTGTGGGCTCAGTTTTGGGCTCTCTAGTCTATTCCATTGGTCTATGTGTCTGTTTTTGTGCCAAAACCATACTGTTTTGATGATGACAGCTTTGTAATAGAGGCTAACGTCAGGGATTGTGATGCCTCCCGTTTTGATTTTCTTCTTCAATATTAGTTTGGCTATTCCCGGGTTTTTTTGTGGCTCCATACGAATTTTAAGATAGTTTGTTCTAGCTTTGAGAAGAATGCTGGTGCAACTTTGATGGGGATTGCATTGAATGTGTAGATTGCTTTGGGTAATAATGACATTTTAACAGTGTTTATTCTTCCAGTTCATGAGCATGGAATGTTTTTCCATTTCTTGGTGTCTTCTTCAATTTCTTTCATAAGCTTCCATTAGTTTTCATCGTACAGGTCTTTTACATTTTGGTTAGGTTTATTCCTAGGTATTTTATGGTTTTTTTGGTGCGGTTGTGAATGGGATCAGTTTATTGATTTCTCTTTCTGTAGCTTCATCATTGGTGTATAAAAATGCAACCAATTTTTATACATCGATTTTGTACCCTGTGACTTTGCTGAATTCATGGATCAGTTCTAGAAGGCTTCTGATGGAGTCAGTTGGGTTTTCCATGTAGAGTATCATGTCATCTGCGAAAAGTGAAAGTTTGACTTCATCTTTGCCGATTCTGATGCCTTTTATTTCCTTTTGTTGTCTGATTGCTGATGCTAGGACTTCCAGCACTATGTTAAACAACAGTGGTGAGAATGGACATCCTTGCCGTGTTCCTGATCTCAGGGGGAAAGCTCTCAGTATCATTGAGGATGATATTAGCTGTGGGCTTTTCATAAACTGCTTTTATAATGTTTAAGTAAGTTCCTTCTATCCCGACTTTCTTGAGGGTTTTTATTAAGAAGGGATGTTGTATTTTGTCAAATGCTTTTTCTACATCTGTTGACCGGATCATATGGTTTTTATCTTTTCTTTTGTTAATGTGATGTATCACATTGATGGATTTGCAAATATTGAACCAGCCCTGTAACCCAGGAATGAATCCCACCTTATCATGGTGAGTAATTCTTCTTATATATTGTTGAATTCGGTTTGCTAGTACCTTGTTGAGTATTTTTACATCTATATTCATCAAGGATATTGGCCTGTATTTCTTTTTTTTTGTTGGGTCTCTGTCTGGTTTGGGAATCAAAGTGATGCTGGCTTCATAGAATGAGTTTGAAAGTTTTCCTTTGTTTTCTATTTTTTGGAATAGCTTGAGAAGGATGGGTGTTAATTCTGCTTTAAATGTCTGGTAGAATTCCCCTGGGAAGCTATCTGGCCCTGGGCTCTGGTTTGTTGGGAGATTTCTGATACCTGATTCGATTTCTTCACTGGTTAAGGGTCTGTTCAGATTTTCTATCTCTTCCCATTTGAATTTTGGCAGTGCATGTGTGTATAGAAATTTCTCCATTTCTTCTAGGTTTTCCAGTTTGTTGGCATATAATTTTTCATGGTAATCTCTGATGATTATTGTATTTATGAGGAATCAGTTGTAATAGATCCATTTTCATTCATGATTTTGTCTATTTGGGTGCTCTCTCCCTTCTTTCTGAGGAGCCTGGCTAGAGGTTTATCAATTTTGTTTATTTTTTCAAAAAACCAACTCTTGGTTTCATTGATCTCTTTGTTTTTTTGGATTCTATATTGTTTATTTCTGCCCTGATCTTTATTATTTCTCTTCTTCTGTTGAATTCGGGGTGATCTTGCTCCCTTTCTGGTTTCCTTAGGTGCACTGTTAGATTTTGAATGTGTGCTTTTTCTAGTTTGTTGAAATAGGCCTGGATTGCAATGAACTTTCCTCTTAGGACTGCCTTTGCTGCATCCCAGAGAGTTTGGATTGTTGTATTTTCATTTTCATTTGTTTCCATATTTTTTTAAATTTTTTCTTTAATTGCCTGATTGGCTCAATCATTATTCAGTAGGGTGGTTTTTAACGTCCACGTTTTTGCAGGTTTTCCAGACTTTTTCCTGTGATTTATTTCAAGTTTCATAGCATTGTGATCTGAAAGTGTACATGGTATGATTTCAATTCTTTTGTTTTTATGGAGGGCTGTTTTTATGACCCAGTATGTGATTATCTGGGAGAATGTGCCATGTGCACTTGAGAAGAAAGTGTATTCCCTAGCACCAGGATGCAGAGTTCTAAATATATGTATCAATTCCATCTGTTCCAAAGTGCCATTCAGGTCCATTGTTTCTTTAGTGATTTTCTGTCTGGTTGACCTATCCATTGCTGTAATTGGAGTATTAAGATCCACTGTGATAAGCACATTCTTACTGATAAGATTGTTTCTGTTTGTGATTAGTTGTTTTATGTATTTGGGTGCTCCCGAATTTGGTGCACAGATGTTTATAATTGTTAGCTCTTCCTGATGGAGAGACCCTATAATTATTATATAATGTCCTTCTTAATCTTTCTTTCATTACTGCCTTTACTTTAAAGTCCAGTTTGTCTGATATAATATGGTTATTCTGGCTTTCTTTTGACTTCCAGTCACATGGTAGATATTTCTCCGTCCCCTTACTTTCAATCTTATGGTGTCTTCAGGTCTAAGATGAGTCTCTTATAGACAGCAAATAGATGGCTTTTGGCTTTTTATCCATTCTGCTACCCTGTGTCATTTGATTAAAACATTTAGTCCATTTACATTCAGTGTTATTATTGAAAAATGTGGGTTTAGATTGTATTCCCTGTAGAGTTCATGTTTGTATTGATATCTCTGGTACCTTACATTCCTTCCTACATTTCCCTCATAGAGTCCCTCTTAGGATTTCTCGTAGGGCTGGTTTTGTGGTGATGAATTCTCTTAATTTTTGTTTATTTGTCAACACCTTTATCTCTTCTTCTATTTTGAATCACAGTCCCGCTGGGTAAAGGATTCTTGGTTGCATATTTTTCCTGTTCATCACATTGAAGATTTCCTACCATTCCTTTCTGGCCTGCCAAGTTTCAGTAGATAGGTCTGTAACCACTCTGATAGGTTTCCCTTTTCTCCCTAGCTGCTTTCAGAATTCTCTCTTTATCCTTATATTTTGCCAGTTTCACTATGATATGTCGTGCTGAAGGTTGGTTCAGGTTACATCTTAGAGAGTTCTATATGCTCATGAATTTCAATGTCTTTCTCTTTCCCCAGATTGGAGAAATTTTCGTTTATAATTTGATCCAGCACCCCATCAGGACCTTGTTCTCCTCTTCTTCAGGAACTCCTATGATACAGATATTGTTCCATTTGATTGTATCACTCAGGTCTCGATTTCTCCTTTTGTGCTCCTGTATCAATTTCTCTTTTTCTCAGCTTCCTCTTTCCCTATAACTGTGTCTCCTAATTCACCGAGTCTCCTCCCTGCCTCTTCAATCTGTGCAGTGGCCGCCTCCGTCTTATTATGCACCTCAATTATAGCCTTTCTAAACTCGTCACAGCTATTTAACGGTTCCTAGTTTTTGTATCAATATCTTTTCTGACTTCTTCTATACTTTTTTCAAGCCCAGTGATTAATTTTATGATAGTCATTCTCCATTCTTGTTCAGTTATGTTGCTTGTGTCTGTTTTGAACAGTTCTGTTGCTGTGATTTCTTCCTGGAATTTCTTTAGAGGAGAGTTCTTTTGTTTCATCAGTTTGGCCAGCTTTCTGTCTCTTGTCAGTTTTAAAAGCTCGTTCTGCACTGTGCGCCTGTTAGTATTGTTCTCTTAAAGGAGGCTCTTTGTCCAGGGCCTGTCGTTTCAGGAGATGTTCTTTTAATGGTGTTTCTCGGTTTCTCTTGTTGTGCTTTTAATTAATGTCTTTCCTTACTCAGTGATATTTGGGAATTTCCACCTGTGTACTTTGGCTTGTTTCTTGAAGTGGCCCTGAAGAGGAAAACAGACAGACAAACACACAGGCAACACAAGCACGCAAACGCACTGACAGATCCAGTAAACAAGTAAACCAAATGGGAAAGGAAAAAAAAGGAGCAGGAAAGAAAAGATAGGATGGAAAGGAGGAAAAAAAAGCTGGGAGGGGGGGACAGAGACAGCCAATGATAAAGAACAGTCTGAGAGCATAAAACTTGCAGAGGAGAGAGAGAAGAATGAGATAAGGGAAAAAAATACCTGGATGGTAAGAGTTGATCTAATCACAGTAGTGCATAAATGTTGGTCTTTTCCAGACTCCAGGGGGGAAAGGGAGAAAAGGAGGAAATAGGAAAATAGAAAAGAGAAAACAAGGGGAAAATTTATAAAAATTAAAGATTAAAAATAATTAGAAAACAAAAAATTGATAAAAAGTAAAAATAGCAAGAAAGGAAGAATCCAGCTCTCTAGCTTGGATGGGTGTGGTTCGATGTAGGTAGGTCGGGTCTCGGGCTGGTCTCTGAGGCCCCACCTTAGTGGATGCAGCAGAAGAATGGCGGCGCTGCAAGTCCCCCTCAGACCATGCATTGCCAGCCGCTCTCTCGAGTCCAGCCTCCCCGTGCCATGGGCAGGGTAGATCGTTGCAGTTTTCTAAGTTCCGCCAGGTTTGTAAATCCTAGTTCACACACTTTAATGCTTCCACCACTGTTAAAATGATCTCTGGCAGTTGGGTGGCTTTATGGCCAGGATTGTGCAGGGGAATTGGGGAGCCAGCCCTTCCCTGGCTCCGCCTGAAGCCGGTGGGCTGCCAGGCCTATGGGAGAAAAAGCCCACTGAGGGGGATGATTTCTCTCCCCGCGCCCAGCGACTACACATGGAAAGTTTGTCTCTCCACCACAGGCTGAGGTCTCCCCTCTCCAGCGATCATGCTATGGGCGTCTCAGCCTCTCCTTCTCTTCCCCTCGGCTCTGCACCACCGTCCATGCAGTGTACTTCCCAGCTGGTTTGCGCGCAGCCCTCCACGGTTCTGTGCCACCCTGCACAGTGCTGTGCAACTCTGGACACACAGCTCTCTGTGGGCCTGGCTTCAAGTTTCTGGGCTTTTCCTGGTTCTGCTTTGGGCCAGCGCTCCCTCCCCCAAAGTCTCCAGTCCCAGTTCTCACTCAGCTGGCATCCATGAGGCTGTTATCCATAAGGGGTCTGTGCACGCACCTCCGTTCTTGGAGATCAGAATATTGTGGCTTTTAATTCTTCTCAGTTTGATGGTTGTGGGTATGTGGAGGTAACAGTGTTCCCTACTTCTCCGCCATCTTGCTGCCCTATTCCCCCCTGGAATTTCTTCATAGGAAAGTTCTTCTGTTTTGTCATTTTGGCTAGCTTTCTGTCTCTTGTCAGTTTTAAAAGCCCATTATGCACTGTGTTCCTGTTAGTATTGCTGTTTTAAAGGAGGCTCATTTACTGTCCAGGGCCTGTCATTTCAGGAGATGTTCTTAATGGTGTCTCTCGGTTTCTCTTGTTGTGCCTTTGATTATTTTATTTCCCTGCTCAGTGGTATTTGGGACTCTCTACCAGGTGTACTTTGGTTTGTTTATTGAGGTAGTCCTGAAAAGAACAACAGACAGACACACAGGGAACAAAAGCGTGCCAATGCACAGACAAATCAAATAAATATGGAAACCAAAAGGGAAAGAAGAAAAGAGAAAGGAAAAGAAAAGAGAAAAAGAAGGGCCGTAGGGATGGGGGGGACAGAAACGAAAGGACAGTCTGAGAGCATAAAACCAGAATTGATCTAATTACGGCAGTGTATAAATGCTGGTCTTTCCCAGACTCCAGGGGTGAAAAGGAGAAACAAAGTAAAAAAGAAAGGAGAAAAAAAATAATAAATTTTTTTAAAAGTTAAGGAAAAAAAGCTAAGAAAAAACCAGCTCTCCAGCGCTGATGGGCGTGGTTTGGGGAGGTAGGTGGGTCTCAGGGGCGGCTCTCCGAGGCCTCGGCTTAGGGGTTGTGGGGAGAAAAATGGCGGTGCCCCAAGCCCTTCTTAGACCACGCCAGTGGCAAGCCACTTTATTTTAAGTCCAATCTCCCTGTGCCATGGGTAGGCCAAAGTTTTTTTTTCCCTAAGCTCTGCCACTTTTCCAAATCCTAGTCCATGCACTTGGATGCTGTTGCCCCAGATAAAATGAAATGAAATGTCTTCCCACAGGCAGGCAGCTGTCTAGCTGGAATTAAGTAAGAGGGCTGGGAAGGCCAGCTTTTCCCTGGCTCCATCTGAAGTCACCAAGCCGCTGAGTCCAAGGGAGAACAAGCCCGCTGAGGGGGACAGATTTCTCTCCCTGCGCCCAGCGGTTATATACGGAATGGTGTGTGTCTCAGTCCCAGGCTGAGGTCTCTCTCTCTCCAGCGTCCACTCTATGATCATTTTCAGTCTCTCTCTTCCCCTCGGCTCTCCGCTGCTCTACACGGCCATTTTGTGCGTGGCTCCAAATGGTCTCTCTGCGTGCTGCTTCACAGGCCGTTTGTGCCCCAAATGGCCACTTCTGCACCCACAGCCCTCTGCGGCCTGGCGCCACGTTTTGGGGCACTTTCTCTCCCGGCTCCACTTTGGGCCGGCACTTCCTTCCCTTCCGTCAGTGTCTCTGGTCCCAGTTCACACTCACTCAGGCATCCATGAGGCTGTCCTCTATAAGGACTCTGTGTGCGCACCTTCAGTTTTTGAAGATCAGAATATAGTGGCTTTGGTCCTTCTCAGTTTGATAATTGCGGGTGGGCGGAGACCACAGAGCTCCCTACTTCTCCAGCATCTTGCTGCTCCCTGATTTCTGTAGTCTTAAATTTATTGAGACTTGTTTTGTGGTCTAACACATGATCTGGAGAATATTTCATGAGCATTTGAGAAGAATGTATCTTCTGCTGTTGTTGGATGGAATGTTTCATAAACATCTATTAGGCCCATCTGGTTTAAAGTAGAGTTTAAATCCTATGTTTCCTTATTAATTTTTTTTTTTTTTGGTCTGGATCATTTATCCATTGTTGAAAGTGGGGTATTGAAGTCCTCTGTTATTGCACAGCTGTTTATTTCTCCCTCCTGATCTGTTACTATTTGCTTTATATATTTAAATGTTCTTCTTTTGGGTGTTAAGTATTTAGGAATGTTACACTCTTGTTGCTTTGATGGATTTATCATTATATAGTGGCCTTTGTCTTTCTCTCTCTCTTTAGAATTTAAACTCAAGTTAGGTAACATACCATGTAGTTTTGGTTTCAGGAGTAGAATCCAGTGATTCATCACTTACATATAACATCCAACACTCATCCCAACAAGTGCCCTCCTTAATGCCCATCACCCATTTAGTGCCTCCGACACCTATGTCCCTTCCAGCAACCCTCAGTTCTCTGTATTTAAGAGTCTTCTATGGTTTGCCTCAGCTCCATTTTTGTCTTAGTTTTCCTTCCCTTCCCCTCTGTTCATTTGTTTTGTTCCTTAAATTCCACATAAAAGTGGAATCATCTTTCATCAAATCATCTTTCTCTGACTTACCTCTCTTAGCATAAATACACTCTAGTTCCATCCACATTGTTGCAAATGGCAAAATTTCATTCCTTTCAATCTTCCTGATCTCTCTTTCAAAAAGAGAGAGGGGCAGAGAAAGAGAATCCCAGGAGGGGCAGAGGGAGAGAGACAAGTGGGGCTCGAGCTCACCTGATGTGGGGCTCAAGCTCATGAACTGTGAGACCTTGACCTGAGCTAAAGTCAACTGTTTAATGACTGGGCCACCCAAAGACCTATATCACATCTTCTTTATCCACTCATCAGCTGATGGACATTGGGGCTCTTTCCATAATCTGGCTATTTTTGATAGGGCTGCTATAAACATTGGGGTGCAAGTGCCCCTTCAATTTAGCATTTTTGTATCCTTTGGATAATAACCTAATAGTGCAATTGCTGGATCATAGGGTAGCTTTATTTTTTTTCCTCGAGGTTACATTTCCTTAATTTTTTGAAAACTTATTCTCAAGTTAGTTAACATACAGTGTAGTCTTGGCTTCAGTAGTACAATCCAGTGATTCATCACATATGACACCCAGTGCTCATCCCAACAAGTGCCCTCCTTAATTCCCATCACCCATTTTCCCCGCCCCCATTAAACCTGTTTGTTCTCAGTATTTAAGAGCCTCTTATAGTTTGTCTACCTCTTTGTTCTCTTATTTTTCTTCCCTCCCCCTATAATTATCTGTTAAGTTTCTCAAATTCCACATACGAGTGAAATCATGGGATATCTATGTTTCTTTGACTTACTTTGCTTAGCATAATACCCTCCAGTTCCATCCATGTTGTTGCAAATGGCAAGATTTAATTCCTTTTCATTACTGAATGGTATTCCATTACATATATATACAAAATGTCTTCCCAATCCATTCATCAGTTGATGGACACTTGGGCTCTTTCCATAATTTGGCTATTATTGATAGCACTGCTGTAAACATTGGGGTGAATGTGCCCCTTTGAATCAGCACTGCTGTATCTTTTGGATAATTTCCTGTAGTGAAATTGCTGGGTTGTTTGGTAATTCTATTTTTAATTTTTTAAAGAACTTCCACACTGTTTTCTAGAGTAGCTGCACCAGTTTGCATTTCCACCAACAGTGTGAGAGGGTTCCTATTTCTCCACATCCGTGCCAGCATCTGTTTTTCCCTGACTTGTTAATTTTAGCTGCTCTGACTGATGTGAAGTGGTATCTCAGTTAGTTTTGTTTTGTATCTCCCTGATGATGAGTGATGTTGAGCGTCTTTTCATGTGTCTGTTGGACATCTGGATGTCCTCTTTGGAAAAGTGTCTATTCATATCTTCTGCCCATTTCTTCACTGGATTATTTGTTTTTTCAGATGTTGAGTTTTGTTAAGTTCTTTTTATAGATTTTTTTATACTAACACTTTATTGGATAGGTAATTTACAAATATCTTCTCCCATTTTGTCAGTTGCCTTTTAGTTTTGTTGTTTACTGTGCACAAGTTTTTTATCTTAAAAATTTTTTTTAATGTCTATTTTTGAGAGAGAGAGAGAGAGACAGAATGTGAGTGGGGTAGAGACATAGAGAGAGGGAGACACAGAAGCAGACTCTAGGCTCTGAGCTGTCAGCACGGAGCCCAAGTTGGGGCTTGAACCCATGGAAGCTTTTTACCTTGATGAGGTCTCCCAATAGTTGATTTTTGTTCTTATTTCTCTTACCTTCAGAGACATTTCAAGAAGTGGCTGCAGCTGAGGTTAAAGAGGTTGCTTCATGTTTTCTCCTGTAGGATTTTGATGGTTTTCTCTCTCGCATTTAGTTCTTTCATTCATTTTGAATTAAGTTTTGTGTATGGTGTAAGAAAGCAGTCCAGGTTCTGCATGCTGCTGTCCAGTTCTCCCAGCACCATTTGCTAAAGAGACTGTCTTTTTTCCATTGGATACTCATTCCTGCTTTGTTGAAGTTTAGTTGGCTATATATTTTTGGATCCATTTCTGGATTCTCTATTCTGTTCCATTGATCTAGCTGCCTGCTTTTGTGCTAATACCATCCTATCTTGATAATTACAGCTTTGTAATAGAGACTAAAGTCCAGGATTGTGATGCCTCCAGCTTTAGTTTTCTTTTTCAACATTACTTTGGTTATTTAGGGATCTTCTGTGGTTATATACACATTTTAGAATTGTTTGTTCTGTGAAGAATGCTGGTGTTTTGATTGTGATTGAATTGAATATGTAGATTTGTTTATACAATTTTTAACAATATTTGTTCTTCCAGTCCATGAGTATGGAATGGTTTTCCATTTCTTTATGTCTTCTTCAATTTCTTTCATAAACCTTCTATAGTTTTCAGCATACAGATCTTTTACCTCTTTGGTTAGGTTTATTCCTAGGTATTTTATGGTTTTTTATAAAATTGTAAATGGGATTGATTCCCTGATATCTCTTTCTGTTGTATCATTATTGGTGTAAAAAATGCAACCAATTTCTGTGCATTGATTTTTTTTATCCTGCATCTTTGCTGAATTCACGGATCAGTTCTAGCAGCTTTTTTGGTGGAATCTGTCTGGTTTTCCATGTAGAGTATCATGTCATCTGTGAAAACTCAAAGTGTGACTTTTTTGCCAATTTGGATGGCTTTTATTTAATTTTGTTGTCTGACTGCTGATGCTAGGACTTCCAGCACGATGTAAACAACAGTGGTGAGAGTGGACATCCCTGTCGTGTTCCTGATCTCAGGGGGAAAGCTCTCAGTTTTTCCCCGTTGAGGATGATATTAGCTGTGGGCCTTTCACGTATGGCTTTTATGATGTTAAGATATGTTCCTTCTATCCTGACTTTCTGAGGATTCTTAAGAAAGATGCTGTGTTTTGTCAGATGCTTTTTCTGGATCTATTGACAGGATGATGTGGTTATTATCCTTTCTTTTATTAATGTGGTGTATCATGTTGATTGATTTATGGATATTGAACCAGCCCTGCAGCCCATGAATAAACCCTACTTGATCATGGGGAGTAATTCTTTTAATTTACTCTTGACTTTGATTTGCTAGTATCTTGAGAATTTTGCATCCAGTTAATCAGGGATATTGGCTTATAATTCTCCCTTTTAGTGGGGTTTTGTTGGTTTTGGAATCAAGGTAATGCTGGCTTCATAGATGGAGTTTTGGAACTTCCCTTCCTTTCCCTTCCTGTTTTTTCACCCTTCCCCCCCCCTTTTTCTTTCTTTCTTTCTTTCTTTTCTTTTTTTTTTTTTTTTGGAGCAGTTTCAGAAGAATAGGTATTAATTCTTCTTAAATGTCTGGTAGAGTTCCCTTCAGAAGTGGTCTGGTCCTTGTTTGTTGGGAGATTTTTGATAATTGATTCAATTTCTTTGCTGGTTATAGGTCTGTTCAAAATTTCTATTTCTTGCTGTTGAGTTTTGGTAGTATGTGAGTTTCTAGGAATTTGTCCATTTCTTCTAGATTGTCCAGTTTGTTGGCATATATTTTTTTCATAGTATTCTCTTTTAATTGTTTGTATTTCTGTGGTGTTGGTTGTGATCTCTCCTCTTTCATTTGTGATTTTATCTATTTGGGTCCTTTCCTTGATAAGTCTGACTAAGGGTTTATCAATTTTATTTATTCTTCATTGATCTGTTCTGCTTTTTGTTGTTTCTATATCATTTATTTCTCTTCCAATCTTCATTATTTTCCTTCTTCTGCTGGCTTTAGGCTTTATTTGCTATTGCTTTTTTGAGCTTTTTAGGTGTAAGTTTAGTTTGTATATTTGGGACCTTTTTTGCTTCTTGAGATATGCCTGAATTGCAATGTATTTTCCTCTTAGGACTGCTTTTGCTGGATTCCAAAGGATTTGGACTGTCACAGTTTCATTTTCATTTTCATTTGTTTCCATGTATTTTTAAATTTCTTCTTTCACCCATTCATTTTTTAGTAGAATGTTCTTTAACCTCCATGTACTTTAGGGCTTTCCATATTTTTTTCTTGTGGTTGATTTCAAGTTTCATAGTACTGTGATCTGAAAATATGCATGGTATGATCTTGATCTTTCTGTAACTATTGAGGGCAGATCTGTGGCCCAGTATGTGATCTGTTCTGGACAATGTTCCATGTGCACTTGAGAAGAATGTGTATTCTGCTTTAAGATAAATTTTCTGAATATATCTGTTAAGTCCATCGGGTCCAGTGTGTCTTTCAAGGCCATTGTTTTCTTATTGATTTTTCTGCCTAGATGATTTGTCCATTGCTGTAAGTGGGGTATTAAATTTCCCTACTATTGTATTATTATGGATGCATTTTTTAATGTTTCTTATTAACCGATTTATATATTTGGAGGCTTGAAGTTGGGGGCATAAATATTTATAATTGTTGGTTCTTCGTGATGGATAGACCCCTTAATTATGGTATAATACATTTCGTCATTCTTGTTACAGCCTTGTTTTAAAATCTAGTTGGTATGATGTAAGTATGGCTATTCCAGCTTTCTTTTGATCTCCATTAACACGATCAGTGCTTCTCTATCGCCTCACTTATAATCTCCAGGTGTCTTTAGGTCTAAAATTAGTCTCTTGTAGGCAGCAGATAGATGTATCTCAGGTTTTTATCCATTCTGATACCCTATGTCTTTTTATTGGAGCATTTAGTCCATTTATATTCAGTGACCATTAAAAGATATGAATTTAGTGCATGTGTTCTCTGTAGAGTTGGTGTTCCTGGTGATGTTTTCTGGTCCTTGGCATTCTCTGTTGCATTGGTCTTCTTTTTTTTCCTCTACTCAAAGAGTCCCCCTTAACATTTCTTGCAGGACTGGTTTAGTGGTCACAAACTCCTATAGTTTTTGTTTCTCTGGGAAACTATTTCTCCTTTTCTGAATGACAGCTTTGCTGGATAAAGAATTCTTGGTTGCATATTTTCCCATAGCACATTGAATATTTCCTGCCACTCCCTTCTGGCCTCCCAAATTTTCAGTGGACAGGTCTGCTGCTAATCTTATTTGTCTATTCAGGTCGATTAAGAACCTTTTTTCCTAGCTGCTTTTAGAATTCTTTGTGTTTTGCAAGATTCATTATGTTATGTCATGGTGTTGACATGTGTTTGTTGATGTTGAGGGGAATTCTCTCTGCCTCTGGGATTTGAATACCTGTTTCCTTCCCCAGATTAGGAAAGTTCTCAGCTATAATTTGTTCATACTTCAAACTTCTGACCCTTTTCCCCACTATTCTTCTTCTGGGACTCCTATGATACAAATATTGTTTCATTTTATGGAATCACTAGTTTTCTAAGTCTCCCCTTGTGATCTAAAAGTTTCCTTTCTTCTTTTCAGCTGCATTATTTTCCATAATTTTATCTGCTATATTCTCTCTTCTGGTTCCTCAATCTTTGTGGTGACTATATTCGGTTGGTTTTGCATCTCAGTTATATTATTTTTTATTTTAGCCTGCCTAGTTTTTAGGTCTTTGACCTCTGCAGCAAGGGTTTCTCTGGTGTCTTCTGTGCTTTTTTGAAGCCCAGCTAGTAGTCTTATGACTGATATTCTAAATTCTTGTTCAGACACATAGCTTATGTCATTAGGAAGTCCCTGGCTGTGATTTCTTCTTGACCTTTCTTTTGGGGTGAATTCCTTTGTCTTATCATTTTGGCCAAATTTCTGTCTTTTGCATGTTTTAAAAGCTTGTTCTGTTTCTTGCACCTGAGAGTACTGCTATATTAAAAACAGGTCATACATTCCTCAGGGCCTGGTGCTTCAGGAAGGGCTTCTGGTGTGTGCTGTGTGCACTCTTCTGTTGCATTTTGGCTGCTCTTTCCTGCTGGTCAGTCCTCTGCAGAGCTTCTCTTTGCTTGCAGTGGGGAGTGTTTGGACATTTAACTAGGTGTGCTTTGGTTTGTTTGTTAAAATAAACCTGGAGAAAAAGGAAAAACCAAACCAAACCATGATCTCAAAAAAGAAAATGAAAGGGAACAAAGAAACCAAATGAATTAAACAAAACAAAACAAAACAAAACTATTAGGCTGATTCCAAAGGAAAAGATTTGGGGAGGGGGTGGAGAAAGAAAAAGTAAGGACTCAAGGAGCCTGATTAAAAAAAAAGATAGACAAGAAACTATGAGCCTGAATCCAAAAGAAGAAAAAAGTAAGCCTGGTGCTATTTCTACCAGAATTGCAGGTATCATTTCTGAAGCACTCAATTTTGAGTACACTTGGCACAGAGGGTCTGGCTCTGCCAGCCTTCTGGAGGAGAAGCCCACTGCGTTGGCTCAGAGTCAGTCTTGTCCCGTAAATAAGCAGTTTCCAAGCATGGGGGAGGGCAGTGTGTGGTGTCGGTAGGTCCTGCCACCACTGGGGGCTGTTGTATTGCTTTATGAAGTCCCACCATGTTGGTATCAGGGAGAGGAAAAATGGCACCATTCAGTCTCTCCTTCCCTGGAAAGGGGATCTCTTACTCCCCACTGTTCCAACAGCCCTCCCAGAATAGTGAGGGCAGTCAGCTTGTTTTGGACCACCTCTCCTGTGTTTTTTCTTTGGTGTGCAGCTGGGATTCAACATTTGAATTCCTAAAGGACCAGACACTGCATGAACCTCCGCCTCCTCTGGAGTAGAGCCTCTCCATGCTTTGTCTGAAGTTCTTTGTCCTTGAAAAACTGTCCCATGCCTATGTAGCGTACGGAATCTATGGTGTAGCACTGCTAAAAGCAGCAGTGTTTATATTCCCTTTGGGTGCGCCTATGTCCCCTGCTGGTGAAAGGCCTTTTGCTTGTGTTTGAAGGGTCTTTTTTCCAATATACCTTTTTCCATATGCATTCCAGGAAGGGGGATGTTGTCTCCCAATGTACCTCAGAGATCTCTACACCATGCCATGCACTCTGGGGCCATCTCCCTCTTCTTCAGGAGCCTGAACTGCCACTCCAGTCTGGAGAATGTCTTGCATTTTCAAATCCTCAAGAGTTTGAGCTCCAAATGCTGTTTGCAATAAAAAACAAAGGGAAAAAAACCACTTTTGATACTCAGTACTTCTCCCTCCCTAGTCCATGGTCTAGAAAGACTTTCCTCCTGTGTGAACCAATGCCACACTCTCTTAACCACTCTCTTTATTTCTCTTTCATCTCTTCATGGAAAGGGTTCCCTCTCCTCCACAGCACTACAATTTTTCTCTCCCACAATTCACTTCCATGCACCTTGCACCTGCCATGCCATCTCCCTCCAACTGTGGAGATCCTTCTGCCACTCCAAGATTGATTTCCTGGGTGTTCCAAGGGATCTGACCTCAATACAGCTGTTTTCAGGGGCTAGGAAAGCCCAGGGTGCCTCTATTTCTCTGCCATCTTAATTCCTGAACTTTGTGTCTTATTATGGTCTTTGTCTTAAAGTCTATTTTGTCTGATATAAGTATACCCACCCCAGTTTTCTTTTAGTTTCTGTATGCATGGAATATCGTTTTTCCATCACTTCACTTTCAGTCTTTATATGTCCTTGAATCTGAAATGAATCTCTTGTAGGCAGCATATCTTTGGGCCTGATTTTTCTGTTTAATTCAGTCAGCCACACTATATCTTTTGGTTGGAGAATTTAGTCTATTTACATTTAAAGTAATTATTTATAGGTATGGGCTTACTTTTGCCATTTTGTTAATTGCTTTCTGGCCATGTTGTAATTTCTTTGTTCTTTTTCTACTTTTTGTATGCTCTGCATTTTCTATAGTGGTGTGCTCAATTTCCTTTCTTTTTGTCTTTTGTGTATCTATTATAGGATTTTGCTTTATGGTTGCCATGAACCTTATATTAAATATCTTATATTTATAATAGTATGTTTTTTATTTAAAAATTTAAAAAATATTTTATTTTTGATATAGAGTCAGAGCATAAGAAGGGGAGGGGCAGAGAGAGGGAGACACAGAATTGGAAGCAGGCTCCAGGCTCTGAGCTGTCAGCACAGAGCCCAACGTGGGGCTTGAACCCACGAACGTGAGATTATTGATCTGAGCTGAAGTCGGAGGCTTATTTTAATCTGATATAATATTTTTAAATCTGATAATTTACGTTCAAATGCATACTAGAGCCTATGTATTTACTCCCCCCTTCGTGTTTTTACTCCCCCCTTCGTGTTTTATGTGGTTGATATCACAATTGACATCCTTTTACCTTGTGTGTCCTTTAATTATTATAATTAAACTGATTTTAACTACTCTTTTATCCTTTGTACTAGATTTATAAGTGATTTACCCACCAGCATTACATTAGGGTATTCTGAATTTAACTTTATATTTATCTTGCCGATGAGAGTTATACTTTCATATATTATTCTGTTATTAATCAGTGTTGTTTTGTATTAGCTTGATGAAGTCCCTTTAACATTTCTAATAAGGTTGGTCTAGTGGTGATGAACTCCTTCAACTTTTGTCTTGAAAACCCCCTCTACTTCAATTCTTATGGACAGCTTTGCTAGGTGGAATATTTCTGATTGGCAATGCTTTTCTTTCAGCAGTTTGAATATATTGTACCACTCTCTACTGGCCTGCAAAGTTTCTGCTGAAAACTCTGCTGATAGTATTATGGGGACTCCCTTGTATGTAATAAATTTTTTTCTCTTGTACCTTTTAAAATTCTTTTGTCTTTCACTTCTGACAATTTAATTATAGTGTTTCTTGTGTGGATATTTTTAGTTTCATCTTTTTAGAGGTTTCTGGCCTTCTAGTATCTGATTGTCTCTTTCTTTCCCCAGGTTAGGAATGTTTTCAGGCATTATTTCTTCAAACAACCTTTCTGCCCATTCCTCTCTCTCTCCTTCTGGAACCCCTCTAATAAAAATATTGGACTGATGGTGTCCTTAGTTCCTTAACATATCCTCATTCTTTAAAAAAAATCTTTTTTAATTTAGTTTTATTTTTGAGAGACAGAGAGAGACAGCATGAGCAGGGGAGGGTGAGAGAGAGAGGGAGACACAGAATCCAAAATAGGCTCCAGGCTCTGAGCTAGCTGTCAGCACAGAGCCTGACATGGGGCTTGAACCCATGAACGGTGAGATCATGACCTGAGCTGAAGCCGGACGCTTAACCAACTGAGCCACCCAGGTGCCCCCAAATCCTCATTCTTTGTCATTCTTTTTTCTTTTTGCTCCTCTGATTGAGTCCATGGATTCTTTTTCTACTTGATTTAGTCTGCTATTAAACCTCTCCATTGAATTTTTTAGTTTTATTTTCCATTGATACTTTCCTAGCTTTTCTATGTCTTTGTTGAAATTCTTACTTTGTTTATTCATTGTTCTAACCTCAGTGAACATCTTGATGACCATTGTTTTGAACTATCAGGTAAGTCACTTATCTTCATTTCATTAAGGTCTATTTCTTAAGTTTTATTTTGTTCTTTTGTTTGTAATCTATTCTTCTATTTCTTCATTTTATTGACTCTCTCTATTGGTTTGTGTGCATTAAATAAAAAAGCCACCTTTCTCAGTCTTGATGGGGGGTAGTCTTGTGTAGGAGATAACTGGACTTATCTCTTACTTTTCTTCTCTCAACACTTTGTGATAGTTCAAGCTGCCTGCCATCTTTGTTCATAGCTACCCTCCTTTGAGGGTACTCCAAAACTTGTCAGAATTCCAAGAGGAAGATCTTAGTTAAAACTTAGATACAAGCGGATTAGAAGCCAGACTTTCAGGCAGCCACTTTTAAAGTATTCAAATAGACCTCTTTCAGGGGAAGGCAGGTTGGGTATATCTGTCTTTTCCCTCTCCGCTGAGCACTGGGCAGGGGGTAGCTGTTTAAAAAGTACTTATTTGCTACTATTCTGTTGGATCTGGAACTCTGGTCCCACTGGCCACCATAACCGTACTATAAGTGGTTATACCCCTTGGGCAGCTCCACGAAAGGGCCACAGATGTGTTTACAAGTTCTTTTCAGAATGACATCAGTGTTCCAGAACTGGGCAGGAGAGAGTAGAATGATGGTGTCTGCCAACCTTCCTAATCTCCAGGGAGTATTGCAGACTGACCCTAGACATATGCCTGACCCTCAGGCAGTAAACTTTAAAGCAATCAAATAGACTTATTTCCAGGAGAGGCTGAGAGATAGGCATTTCTGTCTGCTGTCTCTGCACTGAGCCCTATGGTATGGGATAAGCTTGGCGAATTCTTGCAAGCCTATTAACTATTTGTTCGCTTCAGTTGCTTCTGTTGTTTGTTTGCTGTGGATGCAAACTGTGTTGGCTTTCAGACCGAAATGTTTTGGGATCCCATCCCTAAAGTGGAAATCTTAAAAGCTAAGAGACTAAATGTGGGTCCTAACCCTTCACTCAGTGAGAAGCTGGAAGTTGTGGGTTCCCTCCCAATTATGTTGTGCCAAGAGTGGGGTTTATGGTGAGAGTGTGTCTTAGTGTTTCCTACTCATGTCAGGATGGGGTTTTCTCATTCACTGAATGTATAGGAGTCACTCAGCTAGTTTCCAGACTTCTTTCAGATGGAATTGTTCAATGAGTAGTTATAGATTTGGTGTGTCCATGGAGGAGGTGAGTTCAAGAGTTTTCTATATTGCCATCTTTCAGTGGAACCTCTGAATTCTTTTTGTTTCTAATAGTTTTGGTTCTTTTAGTGTTTTTTCACAATGGATAATCTTATAATCTGCAAATAGTTATTTTAGCTCCTTCCCATTCCAATTTTTTTTCCATAATATTTTATTGTCAAATTGTTTTCCATACAACACCCAGTGCTCTTCCCCTCCCATTCCAATTTTTATACTCCAGTATTTTTCTACTGGCTGACTGTATTGGATAGTACCACAGAACAGCACTAAATAATTGAGGTTATAGTGAGTGATCTTGTCTTGTTTCTGACCTTTATGAGAATTCTTCTATTTCCTAATTAAGCTGACTTTTGGGCTGAGGGAGGGTGGGAGAGAGGGGGGTGCAGAGTAGAAGGAGGGGCTATTTTATTATCTTGAAGTGTACATCTATTTCTTTAAGTAATAAAGGTTTTATATCAATGATAAGCAGTGATAAAATACACAGCCTGGGTGTGTAGTAAAGTGAGTAAGCACTTGACTGAGACATGATACATCTGACTTGAAACGAATCTTCATTTACCAGTTTTGGCACAGCAAATTTTCCAGGTATATCAAACTTATGAGGCTTCTACTTCATATCACTAGAGAACCAACAGAATCTCTTTATGTATTGCTCACTGTGCCCCACCTGCCTCTCCCAACCCGTTAGTGAGAAGCATGAACACTGCTAGGAAGTATTATCAAAGGAGAGAAATGGTTGCAAAGGAGCAAAGAAATGATTGAATGCTGGTGTGTTAGTGTCCTATTGCTGCTGTAACAAGCACAAATTTAACAGCTTGAAACAACTCAAGGTTACTTTCTTATAGTTCTATAATTCAGAAGTCTGAAATGGGTCTCACTGGGCTAAAGTCAAGGTATTGTCAGGGCTGTGTTCATCTACAAAGACTCTAGGAGAGAGTTTTCTTTTCAGCTTCTACATGCTGTCCCCATTTTTTGACTCATGGGTCAGCTTCATCTTCAAAGCCTGCAACATAGCAAATCTCTGATCATGCTTCTGCAATCAACTTTTTCTCTGATTCTCTTCTTCTCTTCCTTTCACTTTTAAGGTCCATTGTGATTATTTTGGGTCTACCCCAGTATCAAGTTGATTTGGTTTCCAACCTTAATTCCAACTGCAAACTTAATTCCCCTTTGCATATAACCCAACATATTCAACAGGTCCAGAGATGAGGACAGATTTGAGGATCATTTTTGCCTTGCATCAGTGGCATACATTTAGGTAGGGTCTGTGGAATCTGAATGGAGGGGACCAAAACTGAAGGAACCATATGAAAAGGAGAGAAGGTGGCTAGCATTGAGGGATGACCTGGTTCTGGTATACTATGCACACCAGGAAGCCCCATGAGCCAAGCCAATGTATAGACCCTCCACTGACTTTAAAAAAATTAATAAACTTTATCTTTGGAGCATCTTAGATTTATGGCAAAACTGGGCAGGAGGTACAAAGCATTTACATATAATCCACATCTCCATACATGTACAGTCTCCACTGACTTTGAGGGAGCCCTACATGTCCCCTGTCCCAAGGGAGAGGTAATGGTTGTCCTTTCTCCTAATATTTGGGGTGAAGTTGATGTGATGCCTGCTCCAGCCTTGAGATGAGATTGTATTTTGGCTTTTATATGTGGCCACCCATTTTTTTAATGACCTAGGGTACTGTCAGGACCCCAAAATAGAAGATAGGATCCTTAATGACTAGTGGGGGAGCAGAGACAGTGGTGAAGAAAAAGTCCCCAACATCAGTATTGGTGAAGATAACTTCTATGGCACTACTGTCAACATTTAGATTCATACTTGCCATTAATTTATAGAAGAGAAAGACAGAATGCAGCAACATGTCAAACAGTTGTACAATTTATTGAGCTGAGGTGACATTTGGGTGGGTTGAATGTTTGTGGCTTGGAACTGCTGATACAGGCTCCAAGTGTGACTTCAAGGCTGAATCAGGCCTGGGAAGTGGGTTTAGGAGTCACTATAGTGTGAAAGGGTTTGTGGATAAAAGTCAAATGTATAGAAGTTGAGGGCCTGGAAGTATCTAAGTGATCCAGAGGGAAGGCTGGAGGGCCAGCCCTTTGATGACTTGGTCACGTGTGTGAAGGGGCAAACTGGCTTCAGCAAGCTTCCCAAGGGAGATGCCTTTGTGGAGCTTTACAAAAAAGTGTGCCACAGTGAGGTGGGATGCAGTTTAGGGACAAGGACTTTCATGGCAAACTCCAAGGGATGGCTTGTAGGCCCGGTTGCACCTGAACTAGACTGCATTTATATTGCCTGACATGAATGGACTGCTGGCAGGGGCTGATCTTTTATGCTCCTTGGAAATTTTGTGATTGTTTTTCTGCAAAAGACAGTTTACAATGGTGCTTTGAACCTATACTTCTTTTTTTCATCTCAATATCTCTGTCACTTTTGTCACTTCATCATGCATCTCCTAGACTTTTTTCCTTCTATTTTTATTTCACAGTTTTGGTAGAGGCCAGGGGGCCCCTGGACTTAGAAACAATAATAGTTTGTGGTCAAATGTAATTATCTTGGATTGTTTAATGAATTCCAGGAATCTACAAGATGCTAAATGTTTTATTGATTAATTGCATAAATCGGGGGGTAATCTAACACATCATTAAAAAGAGAGGCAAAGAAAGCCTTATTCTCCATTCCTTGTGCCTGTCAGAGCACAAAAAGGAAGACATCATAGCTTCTCAGGCTATATTTACGAGCCTTATTTATCAAAGTAGCAAAAGATCCTGGTTTTCCTCATGATCTCAGAGTCCTTGCTGTGCAGGCATTGGTTTTCACAGGTGCATCTCTCTGTCCCATTCGTGCACGGTGCCTTTGATGGGCAGGTCTCGGTGCAGAGGCGCCCACTGTAGGATGTATTGCCTTTCTTGATTAAAAAAAAAAAAAAAAAAACAAATAGAAGATTACCAGTTTATTACATTACATGTGTGTTGGGCTTTAGCATTTACAAAGCACCATTATATATAATATCTCCTAGAGACTGTTCAAATAGAGCAAACTACTCAGTGCTCCTGGGGAGTATTAATACACATTAATATGTATGTGGTATGTGTGCATACATCTCTATAGTATTTGAATGATTTATAATTTACAAAACACTCTTCCAAATACATCCTCTCAAGGAGATGAAGCTACTTAGTGTTTTTGTTCCCTTGGGTATAAATAAATATTAAATTGGGCTTAATAGCACCAGGATTGCTTCCTCTGTTAAATTAGACTCTTTACTTAAAACTTGGACACCACCAGACTTGTAGCTTCACTGAGGATCACTGATTTGTGCCAGGAAGGACAGCATTATTTTGCTAATATAAGGCAACTCATCAGCTCTTTCAAAGCTTTCCTTTGCTATGCTCATGATTTCTTGCAGCTAGAAGAGAGCCGAAAGAAATAGCTCTTTTGCAAGCTGTCATTACTCTGCCTTTCGGATTTCCTGCCTAAATTTCTTATTCTGTTTCTATTTTTAAGCCTCAGGTAAATGGCCATTCACTTCAGACACAAGTGAGTGCGTGGTGAGTCAGATGCCTGGTGGAGGGATGTGCCTGCCGTAGGATATTTTACATCCATGGGCATCATTTCTGAATTCCATTGTATTTGCAGAACTCCATTTTCTTTAGTGTTAAGGTGCATCTTTTTCTGACCTTTCTTTTTTATGTCATCATGGTTGAATAGAGCTTGAAAGCACCATGTGATGCTGCGTCTGCTCACGTTTCTTGTCCCCCTCTGCTGCTTATTTTGGGTCCCGACCCTGAACCAGACTCTCTTTCTCTACATTCAGAGGCCAGTTCAATCTGTGTGTCATTGAATCAGTGATAATAGTAATTATTCAGTGAAGTGAGAATTACTTCAATCTATACTAACAGCCTTACATCATCTGTTCTAGTCTAAAAGGTTGACTAACTTTAAGGAAATCTGATGCTGAATCTCAAGAAACGCCTTATACTACACTTATAGCTAATCTTAACATGTTCTTTGATGCCCGTTTTTGCTGCCTTCCTTTTAGTGATAGAGCCAAGTGATTTTTAGCTTCCGCTCTCCACTAGATGGCCTCCAGCCTTAAACTGCAATTCTCTGCATCCTTTGCAGCTAGGTGTGGTCCTAGGTGTGGTGCGAGTCAGTGGGATATGAGTAAGATAATCTATGTAACTTCTGGGTTCCTACTTAAAAATGTTTACTCTGGCTTCTCTTTTCTCACCACCTGTAAAGACAGGAGTGACCTTGTCAGCCGTGTGCCAAGGGCCATGGAGCTGCCATGAGCCCTATTCCATCTTCCCCAGACCATTTACCAGTAGACGCTAGTGTTCATTTGGTACAGCAGGCTGGGCGGTTCTTAAATAACAATGAACACTCCTAGGATGGAATACACTAAATTCCAGTGAAAGCCCTCTATGTGAAGGTAGAAGTTATAATGACTGGTGATTGTAACTGGCCCCTAGCCTTCATTCTTTCCTTTTACTGATCCATTCAGCAAATGGCTGTCAAGGAGAGGCCACTCTGCTGCTCCGAATCTTAAAATCTTGTGCCAGCTTTCAGACACCTAAAATCCCAAATACTTAGCATCAGATAGATGTTCCGTCAATGTTTGTTTGGGCTGAAAATAGAATTCCTGACTAAAAATAACTTAAACGAATTTTTAAAAATGAAAAAAAATTTTTCATTGGTCTTCTCTCATAACAGAAAATCTGGAGGAAGGTGTTTCCTGATGTCAGGACTCTGGCTTGGCTTTGCTTTCATTCTCTTGGCTTTTTTCTTGTAGCTATAAGATGGCTGCAATGAGAGAGGCTGCATATTCTCCAGCCCATTCGAATGGAAGAAGGGAGAGGGGTTCTATTTTTTTTTTTTTTTAATCAAAGAGGAAAATCTCTCACAGAACCCCTTGGCAGACTTGCCTTAGGTCTCTTTGGCCAGACTGAACCATATGCCTATGCTTAGCGGCAAGTTGCCTGGGAAAGTGAGAATCTATTGTGGAAAAGAAACTATTTCTGATGCACAAGGGGGAGCAGCCATGACTGTAGGGCAGGCAATTGAATATTTGCTCCAAGAGCCTCATGTACTTTCCTGAAGCAAACATATGACTGTAAGGTGAAATATAAAAACTTATTTCCTGTGATGTAAGGCTGGTTACAAACATTTCTTTTGAACTGTTATGATTTATTGGCCAGAACACAACTTACCAAAAGAAAGTATAATACAAAATTTGATAAATAATGAGATAAAAACAAATAACTTTGATTTTATTGGCAATGTATTTCTTAATGCTGTTAAAACACATACAGCAGAAGGGTATTATTTATTTCTGGAATGGGAGAGAGTTTAGCTTCAATTGAGTACAATTTTTATGTTGTGGATATAGGTTTTGAGTAGCTTAGCTCACTAAGATAAGTTGATGGAAATGGAAGGCATTTTATAACTGCAAGTTCAGGTGGTTCTTGGACTCTTCTGAGTTCTGTGCTAAAATCCACAAGGTGATCTATGATAAAAATCAGATATAAGGCTCCAGAGGGATGCAAGGCCTGCAGGAGAACGGTGGGTGGAAAGGGGACCCTCCTAAGACCTCCACCAATGGGAGATCAGTTAGCAGCAGAGGGAAGAGGGCAGAGAAAGTGGAGAGCTGAAAATTGATTCTCTTAAAACAATCTGTGCTCAGCGTGCCTCTTGGAAAATGTTCGGAGACCCCCAGTGATACATGTACCCCAGTTTAAAGAGCACAGATTGCAAGGATCAAATGGGATCATGCACATGAAAGCCTTTTGTGTGCTACAAAGAGTGTTACAAGTGACATTAGTAATCCATTCCCAGTGGCACGGTTTGTTATTCCAAAATTGTGGCTACAACCCACAAAGAAAAAAAGCGCTAAGTACTTCATGTTCTGTCTTGAAAACCACCCACTATCAGGCAAGCCAGCTCCCTCACTGGGCTTGCTGAGAACCACCCCCAACAACCCTCCGCATAAAAGAAGGTTGGAGGAAGGGAGTGAGAGGTCACCGTATCTGGGGGTGTTGAGTGGGGTCGGGGCGGGGAAGGTTGGGTATCTGCTTTTCCATGGTGTTTGCTGACCACGTCTGGTCCATGTGAACAGAGGGAAGAGGCTTGGAGGGAGCCACTGTTCCCCCTTGAGGTCCCTATTCTAGGCCATATCGAAGACACCCTGCCCCGGTGCTCTGACCCAGGAGGCCAGACAAAACTGGGGTCTGAAGGTTTGCCAGGCTGCAGCGTGAGGCGAAGGGGTGCACCTGATGGTGTGAAGTTACAACTAGGGGCAGCCAGGTCACAGGGTCATGCCACTGTCAAAGGAGGAAGCTGTCTGGGGGCATGTCCTCTGCCAGCAAAGCTTGGGGACCACAGATTAGATCAGTGATAATGACCAAGAAAAGAGAGTGACCTCAGTCCCACCACCGTGCAATTCTACTGATGGGATTGTCCTTTGGCCCCTTACCCTCTTTCCTACTCCAGTCCCAGGAGAACAGGCCCAGGAAAGGGGACGGGAGCACAGGCCACACAGATCCCTCCATTAACTCCCCCAAGTGTTACTCAGCTTGCAACAACTTCAAGTTCAGTGACATCACCTTGGTAGCTTCAAATCTGCCGTGTGGGACTATTTATACCACCAGAACAGCAACAGGCACAGGCCAGTGCTTCTCCCCTTCCTTCCAAGTTGAGATGGGTGTTAGGGTGTCTAACATCTAGCAACACGTCACCGACTCCACGGCCCTGGGCCCAGGAGTGTAGCATGTGGTGGCAGAGAAGAATGTAAGTCAAATAGGAACCTGTGATTTAAAAATGGATGAGGCTAAGGCTGAGTAACCAAAATGAAACTATGTTAATAATAGAAAGTGATTGAAAAGCTGTTAATAGGACTAAAATGTCCTTAAGAGAGACTACTATGCCACAGAAGAGTAGAATTTGGTCAAGAATAATGGTATATTCGAAAAATAATCTCTCATGACTATATTTCATAAATTGAAGCTCCGCAATCAAATTGTACATCTCCTCTCAACACAACGATAGACATTAAAAAGGGTCCCTTTAAATCAAGAGCTGCTGAACGTGATCAAGTGTCCAGGTCTTAAAGACTTGATCCCCAACATAATCTAGTTGGCCTCCAGCCTTTTCTCTCCCCTTAGATTTAGCCACTGTGGCCTCTTGACCACAAAGCAGCCCCAGTGAGGTTAGAGGCCTTGCCTGGTCTCCAGCCGGAGGCAGACTCCAGCTCAGCTGAGCTGGTTCAGGCCCCAGAAGCAGATTCTAGGGGTGTCTCAGGATCACCCTCCCTCTGGTACTTAGGCGAGGCCATTTCTAAGGATGAGCAGCTGTGCAGAGAATTAGTTCTTTTGCAGAACAGAATCCTTTAACGAGACTAATTGTTTTTATAATAGGACTTTCACAGGAGAAGCAAAAACCTCTCTCATAAAAGCAAATGGATTCTCTGCTCAGAATGCACATCTTCTGCCCAGCGGGTACTGAATTGCAGATGGTGTTTTCACATTCCCAACTGGGTATTTAATGAAGAAGGAAAAGGGTCTAGCCTTCCTCCTTTCTCCCTGCCACTAACACTGGCAAATGTACTTCCTCTGCTCTTTGAGATTCGCTCCAAGAAGGAGAAAAATCTATTTTAAACAAAGGTAAAAAATTCAAGATTCAGATGGAATTCAAATCCGGGGGGAGTTCGGGGAAGGAAACTGCATAGTTGTTTCCAGGCTGACAGTATTTTAAGAACCAAGCCTGTGGTCCGTAAGCTGCCGATTCCAGGTGATTTCAGGAACATGGGGAAGGCTTCTGTTCGGTTAGGACTGAGCTTGGCTGACACGGTAGCGTAACCAAGTGGGATCTATTTTTCTCATTCAACAAAACGTATGGCATGGACGGCCCAGGGCTAATGTAGCTCCTCAACTAAGCCAATGTGGACCTAGGTGCTGGCTAGCTTCCAGCTCCTTCTTTAGTATGGACTGCCTTTACGGGGAGTGTGGCAGAATGACCTCCCTTCCTCTAGGCATCACTCCCCAAGTGCAGACGGGAAGAAGGGCAACCGACAGAGTCCAAAAGTGATGGGTCATGACCCAGGATTTATGCTTCTTGCTATTTACCCAAGTGAGGCAGCAACTTGTATTTATACAGAAACCTGCACCCAGATTTTTCTGGCAGCTTTATTCATAACCGCCATTGGCAACAACCAAGATGCCCTCCAGCAGGTGATCGGATAAACAAACTGGTATATCCAGATGATGGAATATTATTCAGTGCTGAAAAGAAGTGAGCTATGGAGCTGTGAAAAGACACAGAGGGACTTTAAACCCATATTGCCAGGTGGAAGATGCCAATCTGAGATGGCATGTATACTGTATGATTCTGATAAAGGACATTCTGGAAGAGGCAAAATTATGGAGACAGCAAAGTCAGTGGTTGCTAGGGGCTGTGGGGGAGAGGAGGAGGAATAGAAAGAACATAGGAATTTTAGGGCAGTAAAACTTCTGTGCTCTGATGGTGAACACATGTCGTCATAGATTTGCCAGAAGGCATAGCATGTACACTGCCAGGAATGAACCTAATGTAAACTGTACACTTCAGATGAGAATGATGTTTTCATGTTGGTTCATCAGTTAAAACGAATGTGCCACCCTGGGCAAGCGTTCGTACACGAGGACAGGGCTTATACAGGACTCTGGACTTCCCGCTCCGTGTACTGTGAACCTAAAATTGCTCTAAAAATAGAATTCGGGCACCCGGATGGCTCAGTTGGTTATGCATCCAACTCTTGGTTTCGGCTCATGTCATGATCTCACAGTTTGTGGGATTGAGCCCCACGCGGGGCTCTGAGCTGACAGTGTGGAACCTGCTTGGGATTCTCTTTCTCCCTCTCTCTCTCTGCCCCTCTCCTACTCAGTCTCTCTCTCTGCCTCAAAATAAATAAACAAACTTAAAAAAAACCAACCAAAACCTACCTTTAAAAAGAGTAATGGACCAGTTGAGTCTATCTCTTTTCACCAACAAAATAATAACTTCTCTAGAAATCCTATCCAGTAGACTGATGTTTGTGTCTCATTAGCCCAGACTGAGTCACATGACCATCCCAGGCTAAGTGGCTATTTTATAATTAATTGATTAGTGTACTTTTTGCCCCCTTCCAGGTTTATTGAGACATAATCAACATACAACCCTACATGTTTAAGGTGTACTGCATAATAATATAAGTGTTATAAATGATTACCACATTATGTTTAGCTAACATCCGTCTTTTATGGTTACAAAAAATGGTTTTTTCCTAGTGATGAGACTTTACACCCTTAGCCACTTTCAGGTATGCCACACAGCAGTACTAATTATATTCATGATGTTGTATATTATATTCCCAGTACTTATTTATAACTGGAATTTTGTACCTTTTGGACCTCCTTCATCCAATGCCCCCACCCCAATTCTCCTGCATTGGTAACTGCAAATCTGACCTTTGATTCTGTGAGTTTCTATTGGTTTTGTTTCTAAGGTTTCACATATAAATGATATCCGATAGTATTTTTTTCTTGCATTTATTTCAGGTAGCATAATGCCCTTGAGGTCCGTCCCTGTTGTGGCAGATAGCAGACTTTTTTTTTTTTTTTGTGGCTACATAGCATTCCGTTTATATATATATCACTTTTTCCTTATTCATTCATCAGTTGATGGATACTTCAGTTGTTTCCATGTATTGACTATATTAATGTGGGGATGCAGATCTCTCTTTGGAATAGGGATTTCATTTCTTTGGGATATATCCCAAAAGTGGAATTGCTGGATTCTATGGTAGTTTCATTTTTAACTTTTGAGGAACCTCCATACTGTTTTCCATAGTGGTTGGACTGATTTACGTTCCCCTCAATAGTGCACAAGGGTTCCTTTTTCTATATCCATGCCAGTATCTGTTATTTCTTGCCTTTTTGAAAATAGTCATTCTAACAGGTATGAGGTGCTATCTCTCTGTAATTTTTATTTGCATTTCCTTGATGGTTAGTGGTATTGTACCACTTTTCATATACCTGTTGGACATTTGGAAAAATGTATTTTCAGGTCTTTTGCTCATTTGAAAACATTTATTTATTTTGAGAAAGTGTGAGAAGACGGGGAGAGAGAATCCCAAGCATGCTCCATGCTTAGCACAGAGCCCAATGAGGGCATTGATCCCACAACCCTGGGATCATGATCTGAGCAGAAATCAGAGAATCAGGTGCCCAAATGGATGAGCCACCCAGGTGTCCCATAGAGGTGACAATTTTTAAAAAGTACTTGGCTGTCTTCTCCCACCCAAACTGCAATACTGTTAATAAAAAATGAAACAATGGATATCGGATATGCAATCCAATGCCCGTTACCTAGTGGAAGTGTTTGCCACAGCCTCCCCTCTTGCCAACCAGACAATATTTGCCCTATTGGTGGCCTGATACCAAAAATTGGCCAATTAGCATATTATCCTTTCTACTTAAAGTACTGTTTTCTATTGGAAAGCAGAATCTCTGGGAAGATAGCATATAAGCATTTTTGGTCATTTACATTTCAGTGACTTATTACAAATTTTTAGTTTTCCTCAAGGTCCAGTTGCCCAGAAGTATCCCATTTGGAGTCTAGGACCCTTACACCCTGTGGCTGTAGGAGATCCCACCCTCCTGGTCAGAAGATGCAAAGCCAAGTCCAGTGTTCTTGTGCCCGAAGCTGATACAAGAGGCCAGTTCCCACTGTGCCTTTGTCATGGACATTTGTCATGAACATGGCCTCCCACTCCTTGAACAGTATTTTTATGATGTTTGTCTCCTTCCCAAAGTGGGCAGGCAGAACCCATTTTCCCAACCTGGAAGTTGAGGAGGGCGCAGGCATGTGAAAAGACACCAACAGAGAGAGGCTCCTATATCAGAGCATGTGAGCAAGACGGTACTGGTGGAATCTATTCCTGGAAAGAATGGCGGGCTGGCTTTGGGGAAAGAATGGTAAACTTTGAGGGGGCTGTGAGTTTCTCTTAGCAGCAGCAGCAAGTCTTGGCTGAAATTGTCCCAAGTTAGAGTCTGGGTTTGGCTCCTGACTACATAACCTCTAACTTGACCTGTTAGCTTTCCCAGGGGTTTGGTGAGCAAACTAATGTCTTTCACAAGTTATGGCTGTTTAAACAAGTGGGTGCTACTGTTTGTAATTCCTAACCCTGCCTGGTACAGCCTTACAACCTGCCATCCGTAGGCCACTATCTGAAGTGCGAGGCCCTTTGGACCTTGGTCCTCTTCCACCATTACATGACCACAGTGCTCTGTGCTTTCTCTCCCCATTGTTGGCCTCCTCCTCCCCTCCCTGGCCTGCTTTGTGATCCCTTAAGAAACACGATGGTGAAGTTTTTTCATTCCTGGACCCTCTACTGTCCAGCTAAACTTAGATCCTAGATCCCCCGTCCCTGCAGAGGGGATGTGGTCATTCTTCCCTGTTCCACATGCTTGGAGGCCAGCATGGAGAGGAGGGCCATTCATTTCTCTTCTATCCTTGTGGATGACATCTGTGCCTTTCAAGTTAAAAACCTCCGGACAGCTCTTTTCATCTATTACATCTGAATGCCCCAGCTTATAGAAATTGCACACAACTCTGCTTATTTGGCTTTTCTATGAGTGGCTGCTTTGAGGTGATTGGTCACTTACATTATCCATTCAGATCTCATTTCTCCAAGGACCAGATCTCAGACCGTATTTCTTCCTACTTGAAAGCCTTGAGTCTAGTGTCCTGTTCTGCACAGAGGAGGTTCTGAGTAACTGCTTATTTAATGCCATTTTTAGTGGACCTAAATCTTTCTGTTCACCAGCTCCTTATTTTCATAGTTTCCATATTGTGAGTCTCACCCACCCAAGAAAAATGTCCCCAAACTACATCACCCAGACTCCATCACCCAGACTCCCTTTCTATCTAGGTGTGGCCATGTGATCCAACATCCCCTAGTTAGAAGCACTCTCAGAAGACATGAATGGAAATGAGCAATGACAGGCGACCCAGGGAAACTGGTCTCCTGGCAAGCATGGTGGCAGAGGCCTCTGGCTCTTCTGGGGCACTTTTAGTCAAGAATTTGATGTCCAGTCCTGGGCATAGTCTGTGCCAATCCTGGGTCAGAGCAACATTGGTATTTCTGCCTGAAGAATTCCACAGAGCAGTTTGGCATTGTTCCTGGCTGCGTGGCAGTCAAGTCTGGGTCTCTGCCCCTTCCAGAGACTCTGCCTGGCATCCTTTAGGAGATTTCTTTCCAGACTCAAGTAAGAGACTGGATTCTGTTGCCTGCAGCTACCAACTACTTCTTAGCAAGGGGTGGGGAGGTGGTACAGTGTAGTGATTAAGAGCCTGGTCTTTGGAATCAGACAGACCTGAGTCTGAAACTTGACCCAGCCATTCACTTAGCTGTATGCCATTGGACAGCTTACTAAGTCCCACTGAATCACTGTTCTCTCATAGATAAACTAAAAGCTATCACACTGGGTTGTTCTGAGGATTAAAAATAGAATGATTGTAAAGCTTTAACACAGTGCCTGGCACGTGGTTGATGCTCAGTAAATGAAAGAGGAGCTCTTCCAGTGAGCTGTGCATATATTTTCTCTTTTAACCTACTAGGTTACTTTAGATTTTTTTTTTAGTCATAAAGATGAAAAGCAAAAGGTTAGAAATGGCTGGAAGTAAAAGCTCCTCCTTCTCTCCCCTGTAGATGTGAGTTTTTTCCACCTGTCCTGTGTCATGGGACATTGGGAATCCTCTGGAAGCCAGTAATGGGGTCAGTACTATCTCTCTGGAATGTGGTCTGGTCTTTCTACACTAGACCTTGGTTTTGTCACTGGCTCTGATTAAGCTAATGCTACAGTGACCCTGAAGGTAGTAAGTAATTTGGATGAGACCGAGAGGGGAAGAACAAAGAAATTGGCATCAGTCATGACTTCCTTGAGCCTTTTGCAAAGAGATTATATTCTATGTACTATAAAAACAGCTTCTGCTTAATTCATATCTCTTTGTTCCTTCATCATGCTTTTTTCCTTAGTGTTTAAATCTTTCCTCCTGGTCTCCCTCTCCATTTGGTCCAAACATCCTCTTCGGTTATTTCTGGTTCAGCCGTTTAGAACATGCTGATTTATGGTGCCTTGCTAAAGATATGTGGTAGGGGAGGAAGCTGCCAAATGCAATGGAAGACATTTGCAATTCAGCAGAAGGGTCTTAACTACAGTGCTATGTTTCCGCTGCAGGAATTTTAGACAGTGTCATTAAATGAACAAAAATCCCGACAGTCAGGATGGGTACTTTGAGGACCCTCTATTTGTGATGTCAAAACCAAATACTCCCATTCCCAAATTGATTGTGCTTAGTGGGGGAAAGGCTGGAAGAACTCTGATAGTCTGAGGGAACTCTGTGACAGGCTTTGCACAAATGGCCCTCATTTTGGGATGAAATCCATGTGTGGGACCATGGGACTCATTTGCCTGTGTGTTCCAGGAGCCTCATCTTGTTGCTTCATTTGTTCTGATGACCCCTGGACTCAACTGCATCCCCCTCGCCCTCTACTGCACTCCTGATTCCAGAGGTAAACATTATAACTTTCCAAAGAGAGCAAATTAAAATGAATTTTGTTTTGAAAATTGCATGACCTCTATTGACCTAATTGAAAATGGCACAGATCTGACTTTTATAAACTATGTGATCTTACATACATTATTATGCCTTTTCTGTGCCTGATTGTCCTAATTTGTGATTAGTGTTTTAATTTTTTTAATATTTATTTATTTTGAGAGAGATAAGAGAGCTAGCAGGGGAGGGGAAGAGAGAGAGGGAGACAGAATCCCAAGCAGGCTCTGCACTGTCAGTGTGGAGCCAGATGTGGGGCTTGAACTACCAACCGTGAGATCATGGCCTGAGCCGAAATCAAGAGCTGGAAGCTTAACTTACTGAGCCACTCAGGTGACCCAGTAATCAGCGTTTTAAAATGCCTGCTCTCCATGGACACCAAATGCACTGTAGAGATGCAAATTCTCCCTCCCACTTTGAAATAAGAGTGTGAAGAGTGCTTTACTGGTGTTGATGTACATGGTTGAGTCAGGGCCTCCCAGGAACACCCAGGTACTCTGCTAAAGGCCTCCCCATGTCTCTTGACCCTTAAGACCACAGCAGTGAGGAGCTCTGTGGGGCTTTTCTTTCTTCCATCCTTCTTGCTGTTACCCCCTAGTTATTTCCATCTCTTCTTTTGCGCTCCAAGAATCAAGATGGTGGGAAGAATTTGACTTTTGATTGAGGTTGGAAGGAAGGCAGAGACTCCTCTCTCTTCCCAGCCTCCCTGGTTGCAGAGAGAACAGTTGTCTCTCGGTCAAATCACAAACATGACCTAGACAGTTCAAATGCAACTGTGTGGTCCTCAGTAATGACTGTGTGTGGGCCCAAGAATTTTGTGTATTTGACTCTTCTAGAACCAGATCTTTCATGTGTTGTACCTGGATATTCCTGATGACCTTCCAAAGGCAGGGTCAGACTCAGAAGTAGGCACATTCCACCTCCATCTGAGGAGGCAAGCAGGGCCTATTTAAAAGGAGATGGGTTTCTCTCTAGTTAGTCTTGTTAATGATCTTAGTTAAGTCACAGGCATAGAATTTGAATAGGATCTGCTCATAACTTCTGAAACCAGAATTTAGTCCCCGATAACTGTGTGCTGCCCCTGCTGGGCTTTCCCCATCAGGAATTGGGTCTGAGAAGAACCATCCTATGAATTCTGCTTACAATTAAATATGTGAATATGCACACAAAACGCATTAATATTTTGTTAACGACAGAAGGATAAAACAATACATGCTATACTGGATGTTGCTGGTTTAATTATGCCTGTTTTGGGGGAAATCTCAACCTAAGTATTTCTGCCTAGAAAAACGTGGTCACATTTTATTCTTAAAATTTTACCCTTCTTCACAACACAACACGGTTGTTACTTGCTTTCACAAGAGTGATTCCTCACTTCTTTACAAGAACAGAATGCTCCTATCACCTGCCAGGCACCTCACTCTTCCTCCTAGGTTGTCTGTGTTGTTTCATTTCACCTGCTGTACCACTGGTTCCCCAGGGGGGAGTTCATGTTATATACAACTTTACATGTTCTGATGTGATTTCGCAATTCTCAGTGTATTTATTTAACAGAATGAATGAATGAATGAATGAATGATAAGAGTGTATTATTTGCTAGTTGTGTGATCTAGGGCACTTTCCTATTGACTCTGTGCTTGTTGTGTTACGGAATCTGGTCTGGATCACCCGGTGGAAGAACCAAGCGGCACTTGGAGAATTTGGAAGGCAGGAGGTTTATTTTACACCAATGGACTCAGAGGAGATCAGTATCCAGAGGTCTGAGCCCAGAGCATCAGCAGAGGGAATAGTTTGTAGTCTGTTACTTCCACATTCCTCATTAATGCAGCAGGGTGGGAAGAAGAACCCGGAAGGGGGAGTCTGATCAAGGACAGGTATTTCCTTATCAGTCCTGTTGGCCATCTTATAACAGAGTTTTCCCAATCAGTTGTCTCATGAGCAAAATGGTGAAGGCTACAACCTCATACATCTAAGATTAAATAAGATCATGTGTATAAAATGCTTAGCACAAGGCGTGGCACACTGAATTCTCAATAATGTCAGCAGTTTGTTTTATCACTATTAACAAGGAATGCATTTTTTCAGTGGGTACCTGGAAGTAAGTAAGGTGGTTTCTTTGCTGACCAAGGGCATAGTGGCAAATGAAGTATAGATATGATCACAGTTTCTCATAAAAGTAAAGTAACAGCAATAAAGCTAGAGTAATTTCAACTGGTAAAATGATGCTTCAAGTTCTTTATACAATGATGGGCAGGTTTCCAGAAGGGCCCAATGTACTCTTAAGCAAACATTCACCACATAAAAATACAACTCACCCTCATCATAAACTTGATCTATAGCCAAGATAATCATGTCTATTATCAAGTGAGGGCATATTGTGCTGGTCTCCCTGTGATCCAGTGTGCCTTTGGTGGTATTTTGAGTCATCTGCTCTTTGAAAAGGACTCTCCAAGGAAGGTTAAGTTAACGCCTTATTTCTCTCTGCATTCATTTCCTATAGCAAGCAGAGACTTCCGCAGTCGATGTCCCTGAATTTAACAGCCAACATAGGTTTGGCCAATATCTCTGGACAGTGAGGTGGAGGCAGTCTCTTCACTAGAGGTTTTGTTTTTTTTTTTTTCCAAAAGGCTGCATCCAGCATATTTTCCCTTCTTGTTCTTCACCTTCCCCAATTACCCCAAAGCCAGTCTGCATCCATTTTCTCTGGCATCGTGGGCTTTCACTCATCTTCCCCAACCAGACACAAATATTCCCCTCTCCCAGGAAGCTTTCCCTATTTCCCAAGAAGAGTTCTTTGTCCTCATTCAGGGCAGCACAGATGGTTCTTACTTAGGTCATTGCCATTATCTTCTTGAAGGGCAAGTCTTAAAGTTTTGCTTCTACTGGTAGACTATGAGCCACTAAAAAGTATGGATTTGTTTCTGTCTCTACATTATAACAGGAGGGTTTGGGGAGAGTGAGATGCACAGCTCTGAAGTCGTCTTTGAGCCTCCTTGGGGAAGGGTTCCTGTCATACTTGGGACCTGAGTGCTACTCCAATGGCCACATGGCTGCCACCATGGACCAGCCCCAACCCATCCCTGTATTTTCCTGCACCAAATAAGCCCACATTATTATGTGATTCCTAGAGAGGGTGTAGGAGCCCCAGTGAAGGCCAGAATCAAATTTCCTATGAGGATATGGGGACAGTAGGTCAGTGCTTCAGGACATCACATTTGATCTATGGAAACAAAGGAATCTGATAGATCATGTACCCTAGGGATGTGGGCTAATGTCATTCAATACCTAATAAGTGCTAATCATTCATGTGGATATTCATTCACTCATCCTTTCAACAAATATTTATTGAGCACCGTCAAATGGAAGGACAATGGTATACAAGTTAGAGGTGGGCTTTGCTGTCAGGGAGGGTATTTTAGTCAGGGTCCCAAATACAAAATAATGCAATATACAAAAAACACACTTAAAGGTTGTGATCTGTCTCTGGAAGAAAGGGCAGAGGCTGATTGGAGAAGAAAAGGAATGGAGGGAAAGGAATGCATGTGTGTGTAGACAGGTGTCAAGAAGACAAATGGTCATCAAGGAAGGCCTTTTAGAGGAGATGGCATTTGCCTTGAGCCCTAAAGAATAAGGAGATTGAGGAGCAAAGCAGAGGGAGAAGAGCATCGGGGGGAGGGGACTGCATGTGTAGATCATATGGAGTATTGGGTGACCTGTAAGTGTGTTGGACAGCAGACTGAGCCAGGCAGAGAGGGGGCTGGGAGGGGGTGTTGAGAGAGATGAGGGACCAGGACATGTAGGTCTCTGTGGCTCAGGGACACACAAATGGAATTTTAGTCCAAAGGGAATGAGAAGCCACTGAAGGACTTGGGATGGGACAGTGATGTGATCCAGCACACAGATTCCATCACTTTCCCCCTTTTTTCTACTACCAGTCTCTGCAGTGTCTTATGCAATCTACTGCTGCCTCTTCTCCCCGGATTGAGCGGGACGTGCTGGCTGTCCTGCTGTCTGACCAATCTGAGGACGGTGGTCTCAAAGCTGCTGGTGCACTGAGAGGAAGGCCAAGGCTCTGAGCAGCATCCTTGAGACAGAGAGGTGGCCTCCCTCCTCCTCAGTCATAGATCGCCTCACACTGCTGGGTTATTGCACCACATTTCCCAGTACCCTAGTGTTGGAGAGTCTGCTAGTTGGCTGTTGGATTTTTTTTTTAAATAAGTGAATAATTGCATGGTAAGTGCATGCACATAGTGAAAATGCAAATGGGATGCGTAGACTGTGGCTCTGAATGAGATTTTCCGTGCACAGCTTCATCTGAGGGGACCCTGGGCTGTTTTGTGTTCACATGTGGCTTTGGTGGGGGCAAGGTCTCCAAGGACTTGGATTGGTCTACCTTGAGGGAAATCTTGGAAGGTGATGAAGGAAATGATTCTCAGTCTGAGGCAAAGAAAGGTCAACTACCTGAACCTTTGGCTCTATCTTGAAAGGCTGTGATTCTAACCTGAGGAACATTAAAGAGAGCAATAAGTGCGCTTATGCCATTTCCGTGTTCCTCTGCAAACGTGTGGATCCAAGCCAGTTGGGTTTGAAATCCGTTCAGTTTGTGTTTTTGCCAAGAGTTTTGTGGGTGTAGGGTTTAAAAATAGCTATGTACACATAGGATGTCTGTAGGGAAATGTGGGTAAATTCTAGGTTGGAAAAAGGTTCTGTGAGCAAGTGCCCTCGTGTTTAGCCCCGAATGTTTGTTAAGACAAGAAACATTTTAGAGGTCAGAGTAACAACTCTATGTTACTCTTGGTCCAAACCGGGGTGTGTCTGGATCCAAATGTGGGCGTGGATAGAGTGACTCATGAGTATGTAATAGGGAGAATGAAGGGCCCAGAAAAAAAACAATTGAAATTTAAACAGAGGTGAGGAGTGGGGAACAGAGTCTGGAAGCAGAAAGGCAGGTGGGATTGAAAGCAGAAAACAAAGTAAATGGTGGAGGTTCTGTGTAAATCCAGACTTGCTCAGCATGGCCCCGTGACTCTTCTGCCTTGCAAATGATTTCTCCCTCTCAACCCCTCAGGGCATTTGGGTTGAGTAATCATGAAGTAAACAGCCTCATCAGGGTCTGGGCCTTGACTTGGGAATGTGAAAATGTGGACTTACCATGAATGCAGCACCAGCGAGGCCGGCTAAGGAGCTGTGGCAAACGTGAATGCCTCACTCGTGTGCTCACTCATTTGAATCTTGTTTCTTGAGGCACTGCTTGGGACCAAGGACTAGTTTATACTTTGCCTGGGCAGATTAGCCTTGTACCTAAACAACAGCAAGACAAAGCATCCTGTGATTTGTCCTGAGTTGGGGACGACCCGAGCGCTTGCACAGTATCGCACCAGGAAGTGTGCTCTGTGGCAAGAACTGGTCAGGCTTCCTGAAGGAGGCGCTGTTCCCGCTGGCCTTTGGTGGATGGTCAGGTTTGGATGTCGGATGCGCAGAGTTGAAGAAATAACCTGAGGTTTGGCATAAGGGTGGGAAGGCACAGGGTCTATTGAGTGGAGAGTTAAGAGCCTGTTTGGCCAGAACACAGAATAGTAAGTGCTAATATGTAAAAGGTGATGGGGGCAAGGGGGCATCTTGGGAGAGGGTACTTTTGCTTGGCTGGCAAGAGGGAGCCATAGCAGGCTTTTGAGCAGGAGGGTATGCAAAGTACTTTAAAAAAATTGGCAGAAGTGGGGATGTGTTGGGGCCATGAAACTAGTTGGGAGTCTATGGCCATAGCCGAGGACAGTGGTAACACAGTTCATAAAGACCCTGGTTAGTGGGCACGGCTCCCAGGCAGCAGAATCAGGGGTGCAGAAATACTTCTTTAAATCAAATCAATTCAGACTGAAAGCCATGATTCTGTGCGTCGTATGGAAGTCCCACTGTAGTTATAATTGGGTGCTGCCCTCCCCTGAAACGGGACATATAGGAGTCCAGGAGGATTGATGGTAGTGAAATGGGGAGGTTGCTGGTCTCTTGTAGTCTTACTCACAACCTTGCCACCCTTGCTGTTCAGCCTCAGAGGCGTCCATGAAGCCAGTTTCCGCACTGTGTAGACAAATTTCCTGAGAGGGGAAGTATTTGAATGCCTTCCCTTTGCAGATGAGCAAACAGAGTCATGGAAGGTTACAGAACTTGTCTGGGGTTTCACAGCTAGTAAGGAAGGAGCCAGGATTAGAAGAGCCTTGCTCTGATCACTAGTCTACAACACCTGTGCGGCTAGGGTTGGTGCGAAAGGAGCAGAAGGCATGTAAAACCTGGAGAGGATGAAGAAGCAGGAACAGGGACAGATTAAAAAAAATTTTTTTTGAAATGTTTATTTATCTTTGAGAGAGAGAGACAGAGCATGAACACAGGAGGAGCAGAGAGAGAAGGAGACAAAGAATCCAAAGCAGGCTTCAGGCTCTGAGCTGTCAGCACAGAGCCTGATGTGGGGCTCGTTCCCACCAACCATGAGATCATGGCCTGAGCCAAAGTCGATGCTCAACCACAGTGACACCTAGGGGCCTCAAGAATGGGGACAGGTTTGACGCGAAGATTGAGAACACTCAAAGGTGGCTGGGTTTTTCTAGTTTTATAAGCCTTATTTTTTCATTATAAAATTAATAAGTGTTTAGCATGGAAAATGTGTCAAGTGCAAAAAGGAAAATGAAACAGAAAAAATACCACCCATGTTGGTACCACCCGAAAGCAGAGCTGTTCCTCTGACATACTCCTTTGCGGTCTGTTTTCTCTGCACTGTTTTACGTGGTCAAGGGCAAGCTATACACACATGTTCAGGTTGTTTTCTAGTGGTTTGCTGCTATTGCAAATGGCACTGTGACAAACAGATGCATAAGGCTGTGTGTCTGTTTTGGATAATATCTTTATTCATCCAGGGACAGAGGCCTGGAAATTGAATTACAAGGCATGAGCATTTGTAAGGCTACTGATAGATCTATTGCTACACTTCTCCCCAGAAAGGTTGTGCCAATTACTGCTAAGAGCCATGTATAAACATAAATTGAATATTAAGAACCTTTGCTAACTTGAAAGGTGAAAATGACCTCTCGCTGTGCAGGACTTGGCCACGTGATCTTATTTGTTCCTTAGAATGACCCTATGTAGAAGGCCTCGTTTCTTACAATATTATTAACCTTGCTGACTATTTTGGTATCCTCTTAAATTTTGCCCCTGAGGCGAGTGCCCTGATTTGCTCTACTTTGCAAACAAAGAAACCAAAGGTGAGAAATGAAGGTGGTTTTTGTTTTTGTATCTTTAAAAGTGATTTTTTTTTTTTAAGGAGAGTGAGCAGCGGAAAGGAAGAGAGAGACTCTTACGCAGTCTCCATGCTCAGCGCAGAGCCTGATGCAGGGCTTGATCCCATGACCCTGAGATCATGACTTGAGCTGAAATCTAGAGTTGGACACTCAACCACCTGAGCCACCGAGGTGCCCCAAGAAATGAAGTATTTTGATTAGGGTCACACAGCCAGTATGTCTCAGTGATGACATTCAAATCTGGGTTTTTGGATTTGAATGACAGAGAAGAAACCATTAACAGAACTGAGGAACCACAGAGTGGAAGGAGTTGGTCTTGCCTGGTATGTGAGTGTGGTGCTCACTGGGTGTGAGTCACACTGATTTCAGAACCAGATGTGTCTATGTGGGGTGTGTAGCAGGAAGCCGAGAGTTCCGGTCTGGCCTATAGGAAAGAGTGGGACCAAATGTGTGAGAGAGGCAAGGTCTGGCAGAGCTAGGACCTGGCTAGAGCCAGAGCAGGACTGCGACCAGGCAGAGTCACCATCCTGAGTCTGCTGCCAGGCACCCAGGGGCACCTGCCTCCCTAGCTGCCACCAGTTCACCTGATCCGGCAATGGCCCAAAGGTGAAGCTGGACAGGGAATCACTCCTGGGAAGTCCGGGACTGGGCTGTGAGCTCAGACGCTGACAGAAGAAGCAAAGGGGTCCCTGCAGGTCCACATAGTCAGCTCAGGTGATCATCGTAGGCCCAGACTGCCACTTGATGTTATGGCCAAGGAGAATTCCAGAGCTGCTGGAGCGGGGTGATTTACGAGTATGGGGCACAGGAGGCCCATTTGGCAGGAAGTGGAACATACCTGTTGGAGTGGAAATATGACCAGGACTCTCCTTGCTGAACAGTCTGCTTCCTCTGTGGTGCCGGACTGCATTTCCGGTCTTCAACCCGTGTCCAAGGGCAGAGGACCTGGTAGTCAATCCATTCTACCTGTTAGCATTGTCCTGTGTCCTCCCTGATGACAGTCATGGCATGTGATAAGGAGGGAGGCCAAGGGGACGGTGGGCAGTTCTGGTCCTGGCTGCATAGGGGGCAGGCTTGCTGCTGAGAGCAGTGCAAACCCAGGCAGGGGAGGGGCAGTTGGGAAGTCAGAGCAGGTGTGGATGGTTGGAGCCTGTGAGTTGTGTGGAAGCTGGCCAAGCAGCGAGGATGGTGGGGTGGATGGGGTGAGCCCCCTGGAGTGGTGGGGCAGCTGCGGCTGGCAGGACAGAGGGGAGCCTGCGGGTGCCACACGGCCCGTGGCACCAAAGGAGAGAAGAGGGAAGGCACAATGGGTTTCATAGGCTTGAGGGGTTGAGGTTACAAAGGGAAGCTCAGCTGGAGATCTGGGAGATGCAGCAGCGGCAGGTGGGAACAAACACAAGGTCTGGGTTTGCTGGCAGTGGCCTGAGATGGAGGAAAGAGAGAAGCCAGAAAGCTGAGGATGTGATGATGGACAGGTGCTTTCCTGTCGCCTGGAATTGTGTCCAGAGAGATGGTGGCGAGGTGACAGTGGAACTTGTGTTGTAGAAGGCACTTGGAAGCCAGTTCTCGGCTGTGCTCCCTGCACTAGGGAACATGAGCCTGGAGCTGGGTGGGGGAGGGGGTGGTGGTGGAGGAGGGTGGGGGTGGGGAGAACAGTGCCATTCCGCAGCACCAGCGGAGGAGGAAAGAAACAGCCTTTGTTCAATACCTGCTGTGCTATAGGCACTGCGGGGCTTTCATGCAAATTACACAATTTAAGTCTCCTAATTATCTCCCAAGGTAGGTATTGCTGTCCGTATCTTACAGATGGTGAAACTGAGGCCCAGGGCAGTGAAATAACTCGCCCTCACATCACACAGTTGGTGATGGTCAGAATTGGAAGCCAGGGCTTGAGGCCAAAAGCTGAACCTGTATGTACTGCAGCAGAGGTTAATTCCATCAGAGCGATCAGCGGGACTATAAAACCGACACATTAATGATGGTAGTAGGGGTTGGTTCCATGAGTGAGAGACGATGTCTCTCTCATTCAGTCCTAGGTCCCCAGCATCCAGCCTGACACATAGTGGAGCTCAGTAAATGCTTGTTGGATGAATAAGTGAATCTACTCTGAGCAATGAAGAAGGATGTGGGGACCTCAGTTCCTATCAATTCTTAGGAAGCTCAGGGAAGTGTGCTGAGGGGATTTATAACTTATCTGGAAGGGCAAGTGCCAGAAACATCTCTTAATAGGGAGAGGGTAGAGAATCGAGTGGACTTTGGAACCAGAGAGCATGGATGAGGCTGCAGAGGGGACTCGAGTAGATGTGGACTCTACGCATGCAGGCTAAAACTGTAGGTAGGTGCCTTGGCTTTCTCAGTGGGATGTCAGCCTCACCACCTGCCCTCTACTTGCCAAACTACAGATTTGGTCTCAGGAGTGGAGGAAGCCAGCCTTCAGGCTTTCTGCTGAGGGCCAAATTTCCCTCTCCTCTCAGTGTGGCTGGAGATGTCTAGGGAGGCTCAGCCAAAGCCCCTTGCTTTGTCTGCTCCTACGGGTCTTGTAAATTCCATCCTTCAATCAAGAAAGCTATCACCTTGGACCAAACTAGTAACCCTTGAGAGCAAATCACTCCTGGAAATCCCATCCTGAGAAAGTGATTTTAGAAATTTGTGCTAAGAAAAACTTGACTCCCATTGAGGAATAACATCGAGGCAACTGAAATTACGGTGAACGTAAGACAATGTCTCTAGATTTCCAAATCCTACATGAGAATCAGGCATTTCATGTTTTCCTTTTTGTTTTGGCTTCTGGGAGTCATCCATAGCAGTTAGGTTTTTCTTTATGGTTGGTGTATTTATGGACTCTTTTTCCCTTAGCCCTGATTTCCTACTTCTATTTGCATTGTCTTCAGTCATTATGACTTCAGTTGCCATGATACATTGTAGAAATAAAATAATTAAGTGCAGAATAATAAAGGGAAGTGAAATGCTTCCTCCTTATTCATCTGGGTGGAGTGGTCTTCAATGAAAAGGGTGGTTGCTGGCCCTCCTGGGCAAGGCAGCCAGCAGGTGGCACCAACGCTTTCCCACAGCCATCTAGCGAGGTGAGTTGGCTTAAAGGATTTTGTTCATTAGGCCTTTTCTTGGACTGTGACACAAACATGTGGAGTTGCTCCTGTCCAAAATGCTCTGGGTTTTGTTCTAGAGATTGGGCAAGGCTGACCTAAGGAAGCCTTGCTGGTTTCATTCAGATGCTTCACTTACAAGACCAGTGTTTCAGATAATGGGGTGGTTGCAACAGTCTTCACCTGGACCAGGCTGGTTGGGGCCTGTGCCTCATCATTTTTTCTATGCCATCTTAGGCAACTGGAAATGGGACCCTCATCACAGAGAGTTTAGGAAGTGTGTGTCATAGGGACATAGAGAAGCGGCCTTTTCAGCTTCACCAAATACTCTGGTGACTTCTGTCTGAAATGGATATACTGATCTTAATTTCGGGCACATAATTGGACAATAGTTCTACATCTCTAGAAAAATTATTAAAAAGACCTAAGTGTGCCACCATTACCATTGATATTTCTTCCATTATTCACTCAAATTGTGTGATTTAAAGACATTTTGTATCTAGACTTCCATGCCCAAGACTAGGAAAAAGTCTTCAGTAAGACTTGGAAGAGTTTAATTATATAAAAAATCTTTAAATTCAGGTTCTTGACTCCTGAATCCGTCTGTATAACGTAAAGTCAATTTCTCATGTTACTTTTCTCAAGTTCTGCTGTATCTGATCAATTGTATTTCCAGGGAATTAAAGAGAAACAGAACCCTATAAATCATAAGAGGAATCTGTGTTGAGGCCAGAAACATGGAGTGACGTGGCGGGCAGGGAGGGGGAAGAGGACTCTTCAGCTCTCCTAGCTGCTCCCCTGAAACCCAGACTTGAGATCATTGACCACAATGGCTTGTTCATACCTTTCTGGGAGTTTGGGAGGACAAAGCTCTTCACGGTTTAGTTTTATTTGCCCTTAAAAATCTCTCCCAGGAATTCTGAATCTACTGAGGTGTTTCTTACTTGATGAATTGAAGAATTCATTCATCTACAGTAAGCCCGCAGGGGGATAGGAAGATTCCTGTATTTCTCCTGATTTATGTGGTCTTCCCGATAAAAGTAAACATGTGGTCTTGCCTGGAACCTACTAGACAGTGCAGTCCAACTGACTTCCATGTGACCCGCTGTCCCTGGGTCACAGGGCTCAAAGAATGCCCAGTACTGTAATCCATTTTGTACAACCACGTGTCAGTCCTCCTGTCACAACAGTATCTTTGGTGGCTCACCAACCCACCCCCATGGGTGACCCAAGATGATTTCTGTAGCACTTGGCAGGCCAGTTAGGAACTACCTAAGAAACATTTGATCTTTATAGCATATACTAGGCATAGGCCATGGTAAGACCATAAGCAGTAATTTGGGGAGTCTTTTTTTTTTTTTTTGAAAAGAGATAAGAAATGGATTATGAACTAGACCAGGACACTTAGAAGCACCACGCCCAACTGTCTGCACAATGCTGGGGGGAGGTATTAGGTCAAGAGGGATTGGGTTCCATTAAGTGACAAAAAACTAAGTTTAAGGTGTTGATTTCCTACACCACAAAGCCTAATCCAGGAGGGAAATAATTTGAAACAGCCTCATGTTTTTTTAATTGAACAAATTTATTGAGCATTTGCAGTATGCCAGTACCTATCACAACAAAAGTAACCCGAGTCAGGATCCCCCAGTGGGCGTCCGGAGACTTCCTGGAGGAGGAAAATGCTAGCATACAGCCAGAGGTTGAAGCCAGGGCTTTGTCAATCTCTCTCTGTGACATGCTTCTGCACAGGGTGTACTGCCACTACTGCCCGCAGCCTGGGCAGGAAGGCGGATGCTTGAATGTGGTCTGTGGCGGCTTCCCTCAGTGCTCCCCCTGCATTATGGGGGAATCTTGCATTTCCTGCCTTTAAATGGTGTCACTGACATCCTTCAGGGTTGCTGAATTTGGTAGACTGGACTGTGCTGAGGGTGGGTCACTGAGAAGGGGTTGGACCGGAAAGCATCAGGGTTGGGCTCCAAAGCAATCCTAGGGGTGCATGCAAGTATATTAAACAAGGGTACTGGTAGGGGTGAAGCCAGGAGGAGCCATCACTTGGCAGTTGGTCCACTTATTTATGCCTCATTGATGTTTGCTACTCATGAGCGGGCCTCCTGTTCCTTAGAGGCTGCATCAACACCTGAGTTATTTTTCTCTTCCCTAATGTTAGCATGTTGTTTTTCATCCTCAGCTGCCATGAGTCACATTTCCAGACGGGAGGTAGTCAGCTCGTGGCTTTCTAGGAACCATCTCAGCAGAAAGAAGTCCCTCACTGCTCTGAGCCCTGTGGTTCTGTAGTCACTGGTGTGACGTGAGGACCCCACAGCATGAGAGGACTGCAGACTTAGATGCTTTATTGATGACTGTGCCTGAGACTGTACATCGACCTCAGTCTAGGGTGAGGGTTATGCCTGTTCTTGTAAATAAAGCTTTATTGGAACTCAGCCACGCCCATTCACTTACATATCTTCCATGGCTGCTTTCACACTGTGATGACAGAGCTGAGTAGTTGCAACAGAAACCAAATGGCTGGCAAAAACCTAATATGTTTATTATTTAGCCCTTTCTAGAAAAAAAGCTTGCTCATTCCTGGCTCAGCATTAGAAGAGATCATGTTTTTATTTAGTTATAATGGATAATATTCTAATTTTGGAGGCCAGGAATATCCAGGATGTTTGGGACAGGATCGGAGGGTTCTCATTACAGGGACGGCAAAGGCTTAATGGCAGCCTGGAGGACAGTGTGGAAGAGGCTTCTGAGGCTATGTCTGGACTGGTGTGGGCACTTCCAGAGAGGTGAGAGCTGGGCTACGAGTCATGTAGGCAAAAAGCACCAGACTAGGAACCGAGCAAGGCAAATCAATCCATTACCATTGGTCTCAAAGGTGAGTAGCACCCAGGCACAGCTCGGCACTGCCCCCGGTGGCGGCACTTGGCACTGCTGAGTCTGGAATTGTAAACATACCCTTACTGGAGAGAGAAAGGTGAGATTTAACTACCATTCAAGCTCGAAGGAAGCAGGTAACAGGCAGAAAAGGCTAAGGTTAGGCTAGAGCTCTGGCTTCAATTAAGGCTTCTATGCACTCATGGAAGGCTAGCCATGAAACAGTGTTTGTCCAGGGTGCCATTTCCTATAAAGCTTGCCATTTGGAGAAGATGGGGGCATTTTTTAATCTGTGCAATCGAAATGCCACTTAAAAAATGTAACAAAGTATTTAAAAATGAAAAGATTAGGGTGTGTGACAATGTATGTTTATTGGAAAAAGTGGTATAAAATGTGGCTCCTGTCCTTTATATAGAGACGTATATACATAGCCCTTAGATTGTGGGTTTCAAAATTGAAGAATCTTAAGACTACCTACCCTTATGACTAATACGCTATTGCTTTGAAACTCCAGGGAGTAATTCCTTAGTGATCCAAATAAATCCAGGCAGTGGAGTGGTCTTCTGTGGACTCTACTTGTTACAGTGAAGGTGCCATTGGAAAAGTGGATGCAAATCTGGATTTTTGGAACTCAAATCATATAAGAGTCTGTTACTCAGGATAAATCCTTCTAAAATATATTATCTACTTTTGCATAAGTCCAGATTTTCCGATGTTGCATGGCATCAAAGTGAGGCACTACCGTAGTCTGATAGCTGTTTACGGTTTTATCGAGCTGAGTTTTTCAACTACCAGCACTTCCTGGAAATTCTTAGGGCCACTGGTCCCCGGTAATGCAAGTGTGTATGCAGAATCTAGTAAGTTGTACTGTACCTTATCGTGCACTAATCTCTCCTACAGGTTACTTAGTATCTTCCCCACATTCAACATTTTGGCTTGGTTTTTCCTTCACAGCGTGAAAAATTGCCAAATCAGCTCTGGCTGACTAGGTTTTCTTTTCATTTCAAATAATTATATGAAGCATTTAAATTGTATTAAGTGCACCAGACCATATCTCAAAAGGAACTGAGTATTCACAAAAATCTTACAAAAGAAGCTTGAAAATTTATCTGCATAAAAGTGCTAGTACTCTTCCGCTGAGTCTCCAGAAATCTGCCCCCTCTCAGGTAAGCGTGTGCGGTGTGGTCAGTGTGCTGAGAACCCGTGAGGCAGACCCCGGACACGCCGCAGGGAGCGGGCCGAGAACGCGGGCGGGGGTGCAGACCCCGGCGGGGCCAGGAGGACCTGAGCCAGTGTGTCTGGAAAGCAAGAGCAGGGAGTGTTCAGATGAAGAATTCCTCCATATCACTGTCCGCGGGTCCAGCCAACACGGCGGGCGGTGGGGCGTCCCTGCCAGTGTGCTCGGCGCTGGGATCACCCCTGGGAAACTCCGGTGAGGACTCTGTGAGCGAGGGGGTGCCGGCAGCAGCCGCAGTAGCCGTGGCAGAGGAGCCGGAAGGCCCTTTGGTGAAGAAAGGGAGGGAAGCCCAGGAGGTCTCCGTGGTCACCCCACCTCCAGTGGGCAGCGGTCCTTCTCTGGAACCCCTGGGCTTGGACCAGGGGCCGCCGCATCTTTCAGAGGGGAGGGCTGCTTCCAGGGTGCTGCAGAACCTGCTGGGTGCGGAATACGCTGAGACCACCGAGAGGTCCGAGGAGGACAGGTGGAGGCCCGTGTCCACGTCTGTCTCCTGGGCCCCCTCCAAGTCATCGATGGAGGGGAGGCAGCCGTGCCTCCACTCCGATGCCCTGTGCCCCGGATCGCCTGTGTTCGAGAACCACTGTGGTAGAGCTGAGGAGCCCGGGGAGGGGTCTCCTGTGGGCAAACAAAACAAGGACTTGCTTCTCTGGAAGGACCAGGGAAGGCTGGGAGGGCTGCTGGCTCGTCTGGCAAATTCCTGCCGCTGCCCAGGAGGCAGGCCCGTGTGGCCAGGGCCTGGGCCCGAACTGCCCGGCAGGGGCTGCTGGCTGCCGCCAGGTGTGCCGCTGGGAGCCGTGGTGCTGGGGGCCAGCGCCGCGTGAGACTTCTGCTCTGATGAGGCCTGAGTTCTGCCGGGTTTAGGACACTTCTTGTGCACCCTCTGCGCCTGCAGGGGAAGAGGGCACACCAGGTTAGCGGAGGACTGGGGTCCTCTGGGGGTGAGGATGTTAAATACATCAGGAAACAAACTTACTGGTAACCGGAAAATTCCAGCAGGGTCATGGCCATGAAACATGACTAGGGATTTCATTTTCCAAACTCTAAAGTGAAGACAGAGGTAGCAGAGCTTGGGACAGTGTGGGTCAGACTTCTCAGCCTGAGGAGCGCTCTCTCAACCTGGGAAGGGATGCAGCCCCTTGCCATGCAGGGAGTAACTACTTCCAGTGCTCATGGAGGGGCACAGGCTCAGAGAATTAGCAACAAGAGTGAGAGCCTGGCTGCTCATGACAAGGGAGATAAGAATTACCAGCAAGTGCAAACAGAATGTTTGGAGGGTGTGTTTGTCTCTAATCAGAGCACAGCTATTTGGATGTAACTGATGGAAAGAGGGCGATGGGGCTGGGGGCGGGGGGTGGTTAGGTATCACAGACCATCTCAGATTAGAAAACACAGGGTTTGATGCCAGTACGTGTGTGACTGCTAGGACCTGTCCAGATTTACTGGCTCAGGGCAGTAAATCTATGATGAGAGAGGGGCTATCAGGAAATTAGCATTTATGTATTTGCCATCTGGGGCCACTGATCTTCTGCACACTTTGTGGACAGGAAGGAGGGCTGGTGACTACTGTCTGGCACCTCGGATGCCCCACAGAGCTTGGATAAGCAGTCTCTCTGCCTTTAACACCTTACCCTGTTGTGCTATGTCTCCACCCTCCCTGTGGTGCACCAGGAACCTGCTTCTGCCCCACAGAACTGGGGACCTCTTCCCAGCGCACATTCCCACTTGGGTCTGCTTCTCTCCAATTCTCCCTCTGGCTTAGCCTAGTGCCCAAGCCTTGGGCCAACCTTACTATGCAAAGTTTCCATGAAATGGTGGCTCTGGGAACCGTAGGTCTGGCTCTATTCAGTATAGGATAATCTGATTTATGAGTCCTTGGAATAAGGACTAGGAGCATGGTTTACAGTAAGGGGTATTTCCTGGTACCCAGCAGGCTGTGAGACAGCGCCCTTCCCTACACAGCAAACACCCTTGCCTCCCTATTCAGTGAGAATGGAGTCTCCCCACAGCCACTTGGGAAATACAGTTGAATGTAATATACGTCTATCGTGTATCTGTTACAGGTAAAGGAAGGAGGACTACGATGAGACACAGTCTTTGACCACATGAAACTTATATTCCATTGAAAGGACAAGAGATAAAAAGAAATTGGTCACACAAGAAAGGGACTGTGATGACAGGCACAGTATTTGTCTATGAGTGTGAGACCATGCCTGCCCAGTAGGAGCAGAGGAGCCTTGTGTGGAGGTGGCCCTAAAGGTGAGCCCTGAGATGGGCAGCTGTTCTCCTGGTGGATGGCATGAGTGGAGAGGAGGCTGTTCTGGAGAGAGGCCAACCCAGAGGCTGACTGTTGGCAGGTAAGCAAGGAACTTGCAGAAGGGTATTGAGCAGTTTGGCTTGATTAGAGTCCAGGTGCATGAAAAGCAGTGATGGAAGATAAAGTTGCAAATGCAGTCTGGTGCCATATTGGTCAAGGAGACCTTGACGACCTGGGTAAGAAGTCTACACACTTAGCTTTATGTTGAAGTCTTAACTGTTGAAGTTTTTAAAATATATAACCATTCCTTTCATTGATTTCTAAGATCTCTGCCTAATTACAGATACTGCAATCTTTTTAAAAAGTTTTTAAATTTGAGAGAGAGAAGCATATGCAAGTGAGGGAGGGGCACAGAAGGAGAGAAAGAATCCCAAGCAGGATCTGCCCTGATGTGGGGCTTGATACCACGGACATGTGAGATCATGACCTGAGCCAAAATCAAGAGTCAGATGCTTAACAACTGAGCCACCCAGGGGCCTGGTATCTCTTAACCTTACAGACAGACTGACTGACTCTTTCAGTCAGTATTAACTGAGGTCCTTTGTGCAAGCTTCCTCACTGCTGTGTTTAAGTTTGAATGGGTTATAAAGGTGCGCTGAGATACTGATCTCTTTCACCAGCAGCCTTTTGCATTATATAAATATTATTATCATTTTCTATGTGCTCTTTGGTGTGAAAAAGGTCTGGAGGGCCAGGCACAGATAATTTTCAGTAAGAAGTAGTCTTAGCTCCCAATAATTAACAATACGGTGTTGAAGTGTAATAAAGTGAGCTCTGATGATAAAGTGAATGGCAATAATGGGCCATGTCAGGGCACAGAGGAGGGAGAGGATGAGTTAACAAAGGGGTGAGGCAGCACGGGGAAAGGTAGAGAAGGCTTGCTCCGTAAGTCATACTCAGATGCAGTCTTAGATGTGGAGATGTGCTTGCCAACCGGGGGCAACAGGTGTGGAATAGAAGCACAGTGCAGCACAAAAGCAACCTGATTGGAGGCTCAAGGCATGAACCAAAGCCAAGAGGTGAGCTCCGAGAGGTGAGGGGAGTCTTGTGGTGGGCCCCAAATCATGTGGATGTATAAGGCACCTGCACTTCAAAACCCAAAGGCTTGAAAGCAAGATGGTGGCATGGCCAAGTCTGTGGTGGCAGGGTAAAGGAGAGAAGGACTGGATGGGGGCAGGGGCAAGTCTGGTGGCAGAAAGAGCACTTGGAAGACACTGCCGTAGTCTTTCACTTTTTAATATTCATTACAAATAAGCCAGATTTTCAGTTGCTCGCATGAGTTTCTTAAACATCAATTCAGATAGGATTTTGTATGGATTTTCTGTCCAGCCTTCCTGATCCTCTCCTTAATTCTCAGTCTCTACATTCTGGAGGGTGGATGTGTGCCTACCTTTGTCCCGCTGATGCCAGTCCTGCCCTCCAGGCTCTGGACAGCATGTTAAAATTCCCAAGTCATTCAGCTGAGGGTAGCTTAAGGAACTAAAGGTGAAAGCAGCAATTAAGGAGATTTCTGATGGTCTGAGTTATTGATGCTTGAAGAACATGATGCAAAATGCTTTTAGTACAGATTCTAAGTGGGTTCAGTATGAGTCTTCTAAAGATAGCACCCCTCAAGGCCGTCCTCACCATGACATTTCAGTTTGGAGCAGCCCCAGCTTTTATGTGCACAAGGTACCTAGGTGAAAAGGGCAAGGAAGACACCGAGTCAAGCCGCTCCCTGCCCGGGTATGACCCACTCACGCTGCTCTGTGCTCCGGCATCTCCTAGATTTCCACCCAGCCCTTCTGACTCTACACTGTGCGGCTCTAGCACGAGGGACATTCTGCTCACACGTGCTGTGTCCAGTGCCTGACACCTAGGGGAAGTGAAAGCATGAGGAGCCCTACCTTTGGGAGGGGTAGAGGGGCAGCCTCTGAAGGCAGAGTGCTGAAGAGGTGTCACAGCTAGGTGGCCGTTGGAGAGACAAACTGATTTTCTTAATCACTGGAGTTTGGCCAAGCAAGAGACAATAAATCGTGACGCTCTTTAGAGAAGGAAGACCTTGGGTATGGAGGATGCTTTGGGAGGGGAGAGGCAGTGTTTATTAATTAACATGTCTACCAGGGCCCATTCCCCTGGGTGCCCCAATGGATTTCCTTCCTTGTAAGTATGCACCACCCTAGAACTTCCGTCTTTGGAGCCTTACTCGAGGAGCACACTCTGGGCCAGCATGTCTGTGTTCTTAATCTGCTTGAAAAAGGAGGCCTCTGAATATTACTGCCTGAGAAGCAGAAGGCCAAGTTCCTAAGGAAGAAACTGCTAGGAGACATCTCAGTCCTTCACTGTCAGGGACAGAGTGGTGATAAATTTGACTTGGGACCGGGAACGACTGGCGGAGGAGGAACACTTGATGGCTTTGCAGGTATTGTCAACACTGCTCTTATTTTTACTCCATTATGAATGCAGGAGTTCAGATAAACCCTAATTATGCCGCTCTGAATAGAGGAGGCACCCGAGGTTTGTCACCGGAGGGGCGCCCAGGTGCACCGTGGAAGGGCCAGCTGGGCAGGTGGGGGCCAGGGGGGTGCAGGAGGGTGGCTGCGAGCCTGCACACCCCAGCTCTCGGGCTGAGCACATGGGGGATGTGTGTGCAGCCTATCTGGTGGTGCGCTCCAGCTCTGCACAGAAAAAGCAGGCTCTTGTCTGCTGTGCCCTTCTCCTGGCCGTAGCTCTGTTTCCGGCCTCTCTTGTGGCTTGTCTCTCTCGACCAGGAACACCAGGGGCTGAGAATGGGTCTTTGGAGATGTTTCAGGAAACTCTTTCCCAGGTGTCCTTTCCAGAGTTGAAACAATACCCTGCGTAGCCTCCTTCCGTGGAAGCCTTTCTCTGCCCTGGTTTTCAGCTCTGAGGGCTGCTTTCTGTGACAGCAACAATGTTCCTTGGGGTCACCTTCCTTTCTCTTTGAAGCAGTGCAGGCTAGCTGACTCACTGGAAGCCAGCGGTTCTCCCCTTTGCTGTTTATGGATCAGGATCGCATTAGATAGATGAATCTGCTTAAGGCAGCTAGCTGGGAGATCGGGTTGTGTCTCTGAAATCATCAAAAACTTGGAATGGCAGTAATGAACCCAGAAAGCTTCTCCTGCAACTTTGAGCACAGTTTGCAGGCAGGGCGGCAAAGGAGTCTGAGCCGAGGCGTCTTCTCCCAGGATCTGGGTGTCAGTAGGGTCATTCCCTGGGTGGATTCCCCAGGGACGGTGATTCTGTCCCTGGCCCAGGGACCCTGGGCAGTGTCACACTGCAGTTCACGCTCATCCTCACACCCCCTCTTTCTGAGAAAGGTCTTTTCCTCGTGTTGTGTCCTTGCACAAACACAACTAGTGTGGCTTTGTATGCTATGTGATGAGCCAACAATAGAGCTTTTAACCCAGGGACTAATAATAAAACTTGGGGGCAACTCAAGGAAATTGGGCAGTGGGGTCACATGAGAAATAAGATTTTTGTACTAAAGGAAAACACATCTTCTTTCTCTTTTCACTGTCCTTTGGGAAGTTTTCATGTAGCTGCTAAAAGTGATACCCAAAGGCAAAGCCTATGTTTTAAAAATTATTTAAAAGATTTTAAAGTGTTTGAAAATTATCTTACCGAAACAATTCTTATTGAAATATAGTTGATACATAACATTAGCTCCAGGTGTACAACATAATTATTCGATGTTTATATACATTGTGAAATTAGCCTAGCTCATCCATCACCACAGATCGCTGACTTTTTTTTCTTGTAATGAGAACTTTCAGTCTGCTCTCTTAGCCGCTTCCAATGCACAGCCCAGTGTTGTTAACTACAGTCATCAAGCTGCGTTACATCCCCAGGGCTTAGTCGATAATTGAACATTCACACCTTATGAACAGCTTCACTCCCAATTCTGACAACCACCAGTCAGTTCTTTGTATCTATGAGGTTTTTTGTTTTTGTTTTTTAATTTCACATATAAGTAAGATCATATGGTACCTGTCTTTCTTTGACTTATTTTGCTTAGCAGACTGCCTTGGAGGTCTTCTATGTCATTACAAGTGATGAGATTTCCTTTCTTTATGGCTGAAAAAATAAATTTTCTTCATATGTTCCTCCACTGGTGGGCACAGAGGTGGCCTCTGTACCGTGGCTCTTCAGCAATGCTGTAGTGGACATGGGAGGGGCTGTAAATATCTTTTTGCATCACTGTTTTCATTTTCTTTGGATGAACACTTTCAAGTGGAATTGCTAGATCACATGGTAATTCTATTTTTAGTTTTTGAGGACTCTCCATAATGTTTTCCTCAGTGGCTGCAACAATTTACATTCCACAGCCTTTGCTCCTCATCCTAGGGAACATGCTGTTCCTTGTCTGTTTGATAACAGCCATTCTGATTGGGGTGAGGTGTTATATGGCGTTTGTGGTTTTGATTTGCATGTCCCTGGTGATCAGTGATGTTGAGCCCCACAGGATGTACCTGCTGGCCATCTGAATGCCTCCTATAGAAACATCCCCACTCAGAATCTCTGCCTATTTTTTAATAACATTCTTTGTTTATTTGCTACTGAGGTGAATTTTTAAAAATCTATCTGGATATTAACCCCTTCTCAGATACATATTTGCAAATATTTTCTTCCACTCAGTAGGCTGCCTTTTCACTTTGTTTGATGGTTGGTTTTCTTTGCTATGCAGAGGACTTCTAGTTTGCAGCCTGTTTATTTTTGCTTCCGCTGCCTTTCCTTTTGGTGTCAAATCCAAAAAATCATCCCCAAGACCAGTGTCAAGCAGCTTACCACCTGTCTTCTTCTAGGGATTTTATCATTTCAGTTATTATGTTCAAGCATTTAATCCATTTTGAGATCGATTTCATGTGTGGTATAAAAGAGTGGTCCAGTTTCATTCTTTTGCATGTGGCTATCTAGTATTCCCAGGTCCAGTGACTGGAAACGGCCCTTCCTGCATTGTACATTTGTGGCCCCACTGTTGTAAATTAACCAGCCACATAGGTGTGAGTTTGTTTCTGGGCTCCCTATTCTGTTCCATGACTCTATGTGCCTGTTTTCATGCCAATATCATACTGTTTTTATTACTATAGCTTTGTAATATAGTTTGAAATCAAGAAGTGTGATGCGTCCCGCTCTGTTGTTCTTTCTTAAGATTGCTTTGACTAGTCATGATCCTTGGTGGTCCCATACAAATTTCAGGATTATTTGTTTAGGTCTATGAAAAATACCACTGAGATTTTGATAAGATTTGCACTGAATACGAAGATTGCTTTAGGGCAATGTATGGACATTTTTTACAATACTGATCCTTTCCTCCCAAACCATGAGCATGAAATACCTTCCCATTCTGTCTTCTTTAGTTTCCTTCATCAATGTCTTATGATTTTCAATGTATAGGTCTTTCAACTTGGTTAAATTTATTTTAGGTATTCTACTCTTTTGATGAAATTATAAATGGTATTGTTAATTTCTCTTTCTGATAGTTCATTATTAGTGTATAGAAAAGCAACAGATTTGTATATATTGATATTGTATTCTGCAATATTACTGAATTCATTAGTTTTAACAGGTTTTGTTTTTATTTTTGTTTTTTAGTATAGGCTTAAGGGTTTTCTATTTATAGTATATCATCCACAAATTGTGACAGTTTTACTTTTTTCTTTGCAATTTCCTTGTCTTGTTTAATTGCTCCAAGGCTTGCAATATTATATTGGATAAAAGTGGGGAGAGTGGGAATCTTTGTTTTGTTTCTGGTCTTAGAAGAAAAGTTTTCAGTTTTACCACTGTGTATGATGTCAGCTGTGAGTTTAACTGTTATACATATGCCTTTATTATGTTGAGGTGTGTTTCTTCTGTACCCAGAGTTTTCATTGTAAATGTGGAATTTTTTCAGATGCTCTTTCTGATCTACTGGAATGACCATACAATTTTTATCCTTCATTTTGGTAATGTGGTCTGTTACACTGATGTGCAGATGTTGAACCATCCTTGCATCCCTGGAATAAATCCCACTTGATCATGGTGTATAATCCTTTTAATGTATTGTTCAATTCAGTTGGTAATAGTATTTTGTTGAGGATTTTTCCATGTGTGTTCATCAGGGATGTTGACTTGTAATTTTCTTGTGGCATGCTTGTCTGGTTTTGGTATCAAGGCAATGCTGGCCTCATAAAATGAATTTGGGAGTGTTCCCTCTACTCTTACTTTTTGGATAAGTTTGAGAAGGATTGGCATTAATTCAACTTTAAATATTTGGTAGAATTCACCAGTGAAGACATCTGGTCCTGGACTTCTGTTGGGAAGTTTTTGATTATTGGAATATATTATTCCTTACTAGTAATTGGTTTGTTCAGATTTTCTATTTCTTCATGATTTAGTCTTAGTAGATTTTATGTTTCTGAGAATTTATCCATTTCTTCTTTTTTTAAATTAAAAAATGTTTATTTTTGATAGAGAGTGCAGGGGATGGGTAGAGAGAGAGGGAGACAGAGAATCTGACATAGGCTTCATGCTGACAGCAGAGAGAAAGCCCAATGTTGGGCTCAAACTCACAAACTGAGATCATGACCTGAGCTGAAGTTGGATGCTTACCTGACTGAGTCGTGTATGTGCCCTGGCATATAATTTTTCATAGAAGTCTTCTATGATCCATTTCTTCTGTGGTACTCATTTTAACATCTCTTCTTTCATTTGATTTTTTTTGAGTCCTTAATTTTTTGTGATGAGTCTAACTAATGGTTTGTCAATTCTTTTTATCTTTTTTTCAGGTTCATTGATCTTTTTATTATCTCCTTTCTACTAAATTTGGGTTTTATTTGTTCTTTTTCTAATTCTCTGGGGTGTAAAGTTAGGTTATTTATTTGAGCTCTTTGTGGTCTCTTGATGTAGGCATTTATCTCTATGAATTTTTGTCACAGAAGAAGAAGCAAAAGAAGACACTTTTGCTATATCCCACATTCTGGTATGTGGAATTTTCATTTGTCTCAAGGTATTTACAATTTTTTCCTTTTATTTTTTTCTTTAATGTGTTTATTCAGGAGTACACTGTTTAATCTTAACATACCTGTGAATTTTCCAGTTTTTTCTTGTAATAGATGATTTCTACCCTTGTAGTTAGAAAAGATATTTCACATCATTTAAAACTTCTCAAATTTATTAAGACTTGTTTTATGACTTAACATAGATCCACCCTGGTGAATGCTCCATGCACAATTGAGAAGACCGTATAGTCTGTTGCTTTGTATAAAATCTTCTGTATATACCTGTTAAGTCTTCTGGTTTAATGTATATTTTAAGGCTGTTGTTTTCTTATTGATTTTTTGTCTGGATGATCTCTCAATGAAAGTGAGGCATTAAAATCCCCTATAAATATTGTATTATCTGTATCTATACTTGTTAATATTTATATATTTATGTGCTACTATGTTAGATGCAAAGCCATTTTCAAATGTTATATCTTCTTGCTGGGTACCCCTTTATCATAATATAACCTTTGTCTCTTATTATAGTCTTTCTTAAAGTCTATTTTATCTGATATAATTATAGCTTACCTCTGCTTTCTTTCCATTTCTATTTATATGGAAAGTCTTTTTCTATCCCTTTACTTTCTGTCTGGAAGTATCTTGTAGGTAGTACACAGATACTTCTTGTATATATACATGTTTTTAAAATTCATTCAGCCATTTGTCTTTTGAGGGGAGAATTTAGCCCATTTACATTTATTTATTTTGCTAGAGACAGAGAGCAAGGAAGGGAGGGGCAGAGATAGAGGGAGACAGAGAATCCCAAGCAGGCTCCATACTGTCAGCATGGAGCCCAATGCAGGGCTTGAACTCGTGAACCATGAGATCATGACCTGAGCTGAAATCAAGAGTCAGATGCTTAACCAACTGAACCACCCAGGTGCCCCCATATGCATAAAAGTCATTATAAACAGGTATGTACTTATTGTCATTGTGTTAAACTGTTTTGTTTTATAATCCCTTTCTTTTCTTGATCTCTTGCTTCCTTTATGACTTAATGATTTTCTGTGGTGGTGTGCTTAGATTCCTTTCTCTTTACCTTGTGTGTATATACCATAAGCTTTTGCTTTGGGGTACCATGAGGTTTACAAAACAACAACTTACATACTGTAGTCTATTTTAATGTAATAACAACTTAAGTTTGAACACATACATCCTAACATTCTAAATTTTTATGCTCCACCCCATTTTTGTTTTGATGTCATAATTTATATCATTTTATCCTGTGTATGCAATAACAAATTATTATAGTTATAATTATTTCTACTACTTTGTCTTATAACTAGCATCATAAATGATGAAACCATCACCTTTACAAAACTAGATTTTTTTCTGAATTTTACTATATATTTACTTTTACCAGTGGGATTTACACTTTTATGTTTTCCTGTTACTGATTAACATCCTTTCGTTCCAACTAAATATAGTCCCCTCAGCATTTCTTGTAAGACTGGTTTAGTGGTGACAAACTCTAGCCTTTGATTGTGTGAAAAACTCTCCCCTCTTCAACTGAAGGACAGCTTCACCCAGTACTCTTTGTTGGCAGTTTCTTCTTTTCCTTTCAGCACTTTGAATATATCGTGCCATATACTTGTGACCTGCAGAGATGCTGCTGAAACATCCAGTGACAGTCTTATAGGGTTCCCTTGTAAGTAAGAAGTTGTTTTTCTGCTTTTATGATTCTCTCCTGGTCTTTAACTTTTAACACTTTAATTATAGTGTGTCTTATGGGTCTCTTTGGGTTCCTCTTCGTTGAAACTCTCTGGACTTCTTGGGTATGGATGTCTGTTTCCTTCCCCAGGTTAGGAATGTTTTCATCCATTATTTTGTCAGATTTTCTGCTTCCTTCTCTCTTCTCCCTCGGGGGATCCTTATAATATGAATGTTAGTTAACTTGGTAGTGCCCCATAAGTTCCTTAAGCTATTTTCACTCTTGTTCTTCTTTTCATTTTTGCTGGTCTAATTGGAGGAGTTTCCAATGCTTTGTCTTGGAGTTTACTGATCCTTTCTTCTGCTGAATCTACCTAGTCTGTTGTTGAACCCCTCCAGTTCATTTTTCAGTTCAATTATTGTTCTTCAACTCTATGACTTATGTGGTACTTATATTTTCTTTTTGTTGAAATTATCCCTTTGTTCATCCATTTTCTCCTGACCTCAGGTATCACTTATCATTGTTTCATTTGGAAAACCTTCTTTAGTTTGTTCATTTTCTTTGATTTTTCTGTGTTGGCTGCTATGCACTAGAGAAAAGAGCCACACTTTCCAGCCTGAAAGAGTAGAATCTTGTAGGAGATGAAACTATTATTATTCATCCTTGCTCTAGCTCTTCATTTTATCTCAAAACCTTTGTTTGTCCAAGCAGCCCATTTTAGTCCTAATTGCTCCAAACAATTGAGGGTGCTCTAAGACCTGTGAGTGTCCTAAAGGAAGGATCTCAGTCAGCACCTAGATTCAGGCTGATGGAAAGCAAGAACCTCAGGCAGCAAATTTTAAGGTATGCAAATATACCTCTTTCAGGGGAAGACTGGGTGACGGGCATTATTGTCTGCTCCCTCTACACTAAGCTCTGGGATGATAGCCAGTTAAGAACCATCTCTTTGTTTGCTACCATCTCCCTGAATCTGTGAACACAAGCCCGGCTGGACACCACTGCCAAGCCATCAAGGAATGTTTTCTCAGGGTGGCAGCTACAAAACCTAGGGCACCCAAAAATATAAAAGCTCCTTTCTTGGAGACACTGGCAAACTGGGGCCCAGAAGAGAAAAGTGTGAAGATGGAGAGCACAAGGATGGGCACCAGCCTTCTCTGTCTCTGGAGAGGACTGTAGTTAGCTCCTATACAAGCATTTAAATAAAAGCATGTCTCACAGGCCACAGCTATAAAGATAAGCTACCAAGCTTCTTTTATAGAGGATTTCAGTCTGAGGCTTCTTTGCTGTGCCCTGCAGTATAACTGGTTAAGAACTGTTTTTCAATTTGTTATAGTCCTGTGGAGCCTGTAAGGCCCCTGGACACTAAAGTGAGCAGCCAAGGAGTGTCCCCTGGATGAGAGCTGCAAAAATCAGGGCACTGTATAGCCCTTTAAGAACTATTTCTCAGGGTGCCCAGGGCTCAGTCAGTTAAGTGTCTGATTCTCAGTTTTGGCTCAAGTCATGATCTCATGGTTTTGTGAGTTTGAGCCCTATGTCAGGCTCTGCGCTGACAGTGCAGAGCCTACCTGGGCTTCTATCTCTCTCTGCCCCTCCCCTACTCATGCTGTTCCTGTCTCTCTCAAACTTTATTTTTATAATAAAAAATTTAAAAAACCTATTTCTCAGATCACTAGAGCCTTGTGGGTCTCGTGGACATGAGGTCCATGGTTTTCAAAGCTAGGTGTTTTGGGGACTCTCTCTCTCAGGTTTAGGCCTTAGAAGTTGCAGTACCACAAGAGGAGTGCAAAGCCTTTACTCCACAGAGAGAGATTCTGAGTTGTGAGATCCTTCTTGATGGTGGGTTACCTTGCCAGGGCTGAGATTCATTGTGAGACTGGGTCTCCGACCAATTATGTTTCTAACTGGAGTAGAGTTGACACACAACATTACATTAGTTACAAGTATACAACACAGTGATTCAACAAGTCCATACATTACCCTATGCTCACCTCAATTGTAGCTACCATCTGTCACCACACGACACTATTTACAATAACATTGACTATGTTCCCTCCCTATCCTGTACCTTTCATTCACATGACTTACTCATTCCCTAACAGGAAGCCTGTATCTCCCACTCTCCTCCCCTCTGGCAACCATCAGTTTGTTCTCTGTTTTTTCTTTCATATTATTTTACTTAGCATAATGCCTTCTAGGTCCATTCATGTTACAAATGCCAATCTTATCCTTTCTTATGGCTAATACTCCATTGTGTGTATGTATGCATGTGTGTATATGTGCACACACGTAACTTCTTTATCCATTCATCTATCAACAGATACTTGGGTTGCTTCCATACCTTGACTAATGCTACACTAAACATAAGGGTGCATGTATCTTTTTGAATTAGCGTTTTTGTTTCCTTTGGCTAAATAAGTAGTAGTGGAATTACTGGATATGATATTTGCTTTTAATTTTTTTAGGCACTTCCATACTGTTTTCCACAGTGCGTATACCAATTTATATTCCCAACAGCAGTGCATAGGGTTCCCTTTTCTTCATATTCTTGCCAATGGTTATTTCTTGTCATTTTGAAACTAGCTATTCTGATAGGTGTTGATATTTCATTGTGGTTTTGATTTGCATTGTCTTGGTGATTAGTGATGTTGAGCATCTTTTTATGTGTCTCTTGGCCATCTTTTTCTTTGGAGAAATGTCCATTCAGATCCTCTGCCCATTTTAAAATCAGATTATTTTTCCGATGCTGAGTTGTGTAAGGTTTTTATATATTTTGGATATTAACTCCTTATCAGATACATCATTTGCAAATCTCTTTTCTCATTCTGTAGGTTGCCTTTCCATTTTGTTGATAGTTTCTTTTGCTGTGCAAAAGCTCTTAATTTTTGGTGTAGTCCCAATAGTTTATTTTTGCTTTTGTTTCCCTTGCTCTAGGAGACACATCTAGAAAAATGTTGCCAAGGCCCATGTTCAGTAGATTACTGCCCATGTTTCTTCTAGAAGTTTCAGGTCTCCCATTCAGGTTCTTAATCCATTTTGAGTTTACTTTTGTGAGTGGTGTAAGAAAGATGTCCAATTTCTCCAGCACCATCTGTTGGAGACTGTCTTTTCCTTGTTGTATATTCTTGCCTCTCTTGTTGAGATTAATTGACCCAATAAATGTGGGCTTATTTCTGGGTTCTTTATTCTGTTCAATTAATCTGTGTGACTATTTTTGTGCAAGAACCATCCTGTTTTGATCAGTATAGCTTTGTTCTTTCTCAAGATTACTTTGGTTATTCAGGGTTTTTGTGATTCCATACAAATATTAGGATCATTTTTTCTGGTTCTGTGAAAAATGCTGTTGGATTTTGATAGGGAATGCACTGAATTTGTAGATTGCTTTGGGTAGTATGAATATTTTATTTTTCTAATCCAGGAGCATGGAATAGCTTTCCATTTGTGTTGTTTTCAATTTCTTTCACCAATGTTTTATAGTTTTCAGGGTGCAGGTATGTATTGTTTTTTATGAAGTTATAAATAGAATTTTCTTAAATTTTCTGCTACTTTATTAGTGTATAGAAACAAAACCAGTTTCTGTGTATTCATTTTGTATCCTACCACCTCATTGAATTCATTTATTACTTCTAATAGTTTCCTTGGTGGAATCTCTAGGATTTTCTATGTATAGTATCATGTCATCTGCAAGTAGTGACAGTTTAACTTCTTCATTACCAATTTGGATGACTTCATTTTTCTTATTGCTGTGGCTAGGACTTTCAGTTCTATTTTAAATAAATGAGGCAAAGTGGACATCTTTGTCTTGTTCCTGATCTCAGAGAAAGAGTTCTCAGGTTTTCATGGTAGCATGTTAGCTGTGGGTTTGTCATATATGGTTTTTATTACGTTGAGGTATGTTTCCTCTAAACCTGCTTTGTTGAGTTTTTATTATGAATGAACGTTGAATTTTGTCACATCTTTTCTGCATCTATTGAGATGATCATATGATTTTTATTCCTAGTTTTGTTAATGTGGTGGATCATGTTGATTGATATGCTAATATCAAACCGTGCAAGCGTCCTCGAATGAATCCCACGTAGGGGGAATGATGCTTTTAATGTACTGCTGAATGCAGGGTGTTAGGATTTTGTTGAGGATTTTTACATCTGTGCTTGTCAAAGATATTGGCCTATAGATTTCTTTTTTTCATTAGTGTCCCTGTCTGGTTTTGGTATCAGGACAATACTGGCCTTGTAGAACATATTTGGGAGCTTTTTTATTGGAATACCTTGCAAATAGGTATTAGTTCTTCCTTAAGTGTTGGGTAGATTCACCTGTGAATCCATCTGGTACTGGACTTTTGTTTGTTGGGAATGTTTTGATTACCAGTTCAATTTTGTTACTAGTAATCGGTTCATTCAGATTTTCTTTTTCCTGTTTCTCCTGGGTTGTTCTATTAGTTGGCATATAACTTTTTTTTGTGGTGGTCTCTTATAACCTTTGCATTTCTGTGGTGTTGGTTTTTACTTCTGTTCCTGATTTTATTTGGGACCTCTCTTTTTTTCTTTTGAGTTTGGCCAAAGGCTTGTCAATTTTGTTTATATTTTAAGGAACCAGCTCTTGGTTTCATTGATCTTTTCTGTTTTTCTATTCAGTCCCTATTTATTTCTGTTCTGATCTTTATTATTTCATTCTTTCTACTAACCTTGGGGCTCTAATATTTTTCTAGTTCCCTTAGTTTAAGGTTAGTTTATTTGAGATTTTTCTTATTTCTTGAGATAGGTCTGAATCACTATAAATTCCTCTTAGAACTGTCTTGTTGTGTCCCAAAGATTTTGGACCATTGTGTATTCATTTGTTTCCATGCATTTTTTGTTTGTTTCCTCTTTGCTTTCCTCATTGACTCCTTCATTTTTTGTTTTTTTTAGTAGCATGTTGTTTAGCTTCCAAATATTTTTTTTTCCGTGGTTGATTTCTACTTTTCATACTGTTATGGTGGAAAAAGATGCTTCACAGCATCTTTTTACTGATTTGCTGAAATTTGTTTTTTGGCCTATCATGTGATTTATCTTGTGGAATATTTGAAAATAATGTTACTCTGTTGTTTTTCGGTGGGGTGTTCTGTTTATATCTGTTAAGTCCATCTGGTCTAATGTGTCATTCAAAGACACTGTTTCCCTATTTTCTGCATGCATGATCTATTATTCATTGATATATGTAGGGTGGTAAAGTTCCCTACTATTCCTCTGTCAATTTTTCTCTTTATGTTATAGTTGCTTTATGTATTTGGATGCTCCAATATTAGGTACATAGATATTTACAATTATTGTACACTCTTGTTGGATTGATTCTTTATGTAATGCCCTTCTTTAAAACAAAAGATTATCTGTAAGTATTGTTACCCTGTTTTTTGGCATGGAATATGTTTTTCCATCGTTTCACTTACAGCCTTTAGGTGTCTTTAGACCTGAAGTGAGTCCTTTGTAGGCAGCATAATGATGGGTCTTGTTCTTTTGTTTGTTTTTTTTTTAATCTATTCTGGCATCCTATGTTTTTTTGAGTGAAGCATTTAGATTATTTGCATTTAAAGTAATTATTGGGGCGCCTGGGTGGCTCAGTGGATTAAGTGTCCAACTTCAGCTCAGGTCATGATCTCACGGTTTGTGAATTTGAGCCCTGTGCCAGGCTCTGTGCTGACAGCTCAGAGCCTAGAACCTGCTTTGGATTCTGTGACTCCCTCTCTCCCTGCCCTCCCCCACTGACACACTCATTCTGTCTCTCAAAACATAAACATTAAGAACATGTGTCAATAATTACTTTAAAACATTTTGTAATGCCACTTTATTACTTTGATTGTTTTTGTAGTTTTTTGTTCATTTTTTTCTTGGTCTCTTTCCTTGTAATTGATGACTTTCTGTAGTGTTATGGTTGGCTTTCTCTGTTCTTTATCTTATTGCAGGTTTTTGGTTTATCATTACTATGAGCTTAAGTACACAGTAGTCCATATCAAGTGGATGGTCACTTAAGTTTAAACACATTCTGAAAGAACTTTATGTATATGCTGTCATATTTTATATCTTTTTATTTATAATTTCTTCTACTTCTGGCCTTTTCCACTTCAACAAATCCCTTTAACATTTCTTTTAAGGCTGGTTTAGTGGTGATGTACCCCTTTAACTTTTATTTATATGGAAAACTCACAATCTCTTCAATTCTGAATGATAATCATGCTGGGTAGAACATTTTTGGTTGCAAGTTTTTTTTTTTTGGTCCCAACTTTTTGCATTCCAGAAGGGAATAGCATAATACATTCAGTTTCTGCTGAAAATTAGTTCACAGCCTTATGGGATATCCTTTATATGTAAGTTTTTGCTGCTTTCTTGCAACTTTAAAAATTCTCTTGATCTTTAACCTTTGATATTTTAATTATGTGTCATGGTGTCGAACTCCTTGGGTTGTCTAGTTTGGAACTCGCTGTGTTTCTTGAACTTGGATGTCTATTTACCTCCCTAGGTTAGTGATGTTTTAAATTATTTCTTCAAGTAAGTTTTCTACACCTTTCTTTTTCTTTTGGGACCCTCCTATAATTCCAATTTTTAACCTATTTCACTTTTCAAAATTCTTTCCTCTTTTTGCTGTTCAGCATGAGTGCTTTCCAGTACCATGTCTTCCAGATCATTGATCCTTTCCTCTGCATCTGCTAATCTACTGTTGTCTCCCTCTGGTGTATTTTTCAACTCTGGTTCTTTTTTACATTTTCTCTTTGTTGAGGTTCTCATTGAGTTCTTCCATTTTTCTCTCCAGGCCAGTTAGTATCTTCATGTATCATTATTTAAACCCTTTGAGGCATGGTGCTTATATCCATTTCATTTGGTTCTTTTGTTTTGTTCTTTTATTTGAAACCTATTCCTCTGTCTCCTCATATTGCTTGATTTTCCACGTTTTAGGTAGAATAACTACTTCTAAACTCGAAGGAATGGTCTTGAGTAGAGTCATCCCCTGCGTAGACTGGGTGTGCCTGGGAACTTTGGCTGGCTGGAGCTGTGGCTTGTATGGGCGGGTGCTCTGTGATGGGGCTGCCCTGGTTAAATGGCTGAAGGTGAAGTGGGTGCAAGCCAGGGTGTCCTGGGGCTGTCCAGCAGAGGGCACCCTGGTAGTTCCAAGTGCATGATGCACCTGCGGTGCTCTGGCAGCGTGGTAAGAGTTGAGGCTGGATGAACAGAGCACTCTGTACCGGGCTACCCTGGCTGAAGTTGAAGTGGTATGAGCCTGGAGTGCTTCCAGTTGCTTGTGCCTGTGTCACCTTCGTGCAAGGGCTGGAGATGTATTAAATGCTGAGCACTGTGTTGGGGCCGTCTCAGTGGGAGAGCTGGTAGGCTGTGGGCTAGGGGCCTGGAGGTCACAGAGGAGTTAGGCTGGCTAGGGCACATGGACCCTGTTCCCACCCATACTGTCAAGCTTGGGGGTGGGGGGAGCTTAGGGGGCTTGCCTGCCCCTCAGACCCAGCGAGAGTTCCAGCAGCTCGCCTGCCTTTTGGTTGGGTTAGAGTGCTAGCTCCTTTCTATTGTAGTTGCTCTTTTATACTGCAGCCTTTTTTTTCTGGGCCCTAGGACAGATGAATCAGCTCACAGCCTCTTTGTACTATCTCTTCCCACTTCAGTTCATAATGTCAAGGGTGAGGGCTCCCTTCAGGCCTTCCTCTCTCTTGATATTCTCCATGTGACTTCTCGGTCTTCTCTCATGCAAAAGTTGTTCATTCAGCCCTCGCTTCTTCAGGGGGGACTGCTCTACAAAACAGGTACAAATTTGGTGTGCCCATGGAGGAGGGTGAGTTCACATTGCCCTCTCGGCTCAGAACTTCCCCTCCTATCCACTTTGATGTGTGTTTCTTATTTGCCTGATCTGTGGGATTTGCTTCACTATTTTTTGGGTTTCCTTCAGAAGAAAGAAGAAATTCCACAGCTGTAGTCTTGGTGTGTCCATGGAAGGAGGTGAATTTGGGGTCCTCCTGTGTCACCATCTCAATCTGAAACCTGTGTTGTTTCTTTGGTCATTGGAAAGAAATGAGGATGATTTAAAGGTAAACAAAACCTGTGCACATTTGGTGAAACCAGTGACATTTCTAGATAGGACATTTGAAATCTCTAGCTGTCCAAGAGATTTTCTAGGCCATGTAAATCTTTGCTAGATGGTCACTTTATAATGTATGTCATTCTAGAACATAAGAAAAGTACTTTGCTGCCATTTTGCCAATTCTAGAGGTAAAGGGACAACCATCCACACTGCCTGGCTTCCTGCTGACAGTTACGTAGCCTGCCTCCATAATTTCACTGCACGGACAAATCTGAACATGTCCCTTGGCAGGTAGCAAGCTCTACAACACCCTACTCCTTCAGTCTTGTGTCTTTCTGGAATTGTAATCTTTTTATGTTTTGCAGCTATTTGGAATTGTTGCTGTTCCCCCAACACACCAGGGAGACTTCTATCTCCATGACTTCATGCTTGTCTGCTTAGAGAACACTTGCCTGTCTTCAGAAACTAAACTCACGGTGATGTTGTGAAGCCTCCTATCGTCACCGTCCCTCGTTGTGAACAATGTGCACTCACTTCTCTTGGGTGTATATCCAAAGGTGAGCTTATTTTTTAGCATTAGAAGGTACTGGAAAACAAATGTCCAAACTGATGATATAATTCTACCAGGAATTGTTTCAGTTGCTTCACATACTCCCCAACATTTGGTGTTACTGCTTTTTAAAATTTTTGCCATTTCTCAGATGACTGATGATATTGAGTATCTTTGTATATTTTTATTGGCCTTTTGGAGATCTTCTTGAGTGAAGTGTTGGTTCTTTGTATATATTTTGGATTCAATTCTCTTTTTAGATGGATATATTGTAAATATCATCATTCATCATTTAAGGCTGGTACTTACTAAGCTGTGTTTTAAGAATTGTTGCTACCCCTACACCAAGTCACAGGGTGGAAAATTGATAAAATAGATTGGAACCCTAAGGACTGCTGTCCACGAGAGAGAGAAGAGAGAAATAAGCATGGACCTAATAAAGCCACTATTTGTCCTTTCATGAACCTGAAATCTTACAAACCTTACAAATCACCAAAGCAGAGACATTTTGCAGAAATATGTATTTATATACAGTTAGAAGGATTGGGTTAACTCTGAAATCTCTACTTGGTGCTATAAGGCTTGCAGCAGCTGGGTTTAATGACTTGTAATATCGGTATAAATGTTCATATTTGTACATAACAGGCACTTAGTAACTAATTCCTACTGAATGAAGGAATACAAAAATACATGGGAGGTAAAAATACAGATATTCTAAAAATGATTATCAAGGGAATTTTAAAGTGCTTATATATACACAAATATTCATAAATAGTTTTCATAGGAAAAAATCATGAGGACTCTGATATTATGGGAAAGTGGCAGCAACATCTATGATAAAACATACATTTTTCAAGTCAAGGAATGCCTCAGGGACCAGCTTTGTTTAATATCAGCAGCTCTTGGGAAAATGTGGCAAGTACCACAGAAGATACTACATAGAAAGGAGGGGCTATAAACACATGGAAGTCCTAGGAACCTACCAGGCTATTTGAGGAACAATAGAGAAAATCTGAGAAATACAGAAAAATAGATTGGGAGCAGGGACTGAGAAATTTAGTCACAGAACCTGTGTATCTAAAAAACGATTCATGAAAGGAGCATCATGCCCAAAAGTCCAGCTCTAAGTCCTACATTTTCCCCTGAATGCTTTTCACTATGATTTATGTATTGCCCTACTGTTGGCTGTAAAATAAAGAGGCAAACTGAGCAGATTTTGTATTAATCAAATTCTTACAATCCTTTGTTAAGTATCACTGATTTAAGAAATTTCAAAAGAGATCTTTGAAGTAGCTGGCTGAAATGATTACCAACAACATAAGCAAAAATCCATTTTTGAAACTTAAAGAAAATGAGTGAAGAAATCCTATTTGAACGATGGGGCATGATCAAAGAAATCATCTCCTCTGGGACTTCCAAAATAAGGATAAAAGGAATAAAGGAAAAGAAATCTTAATGACTGAAAAACTCCCTAAATCTGGGGAGTAATATGGTCATCCAGGCACAGGAAGTTCAAAGATCCCCAAATAGAGTTAAACCATAGAGAAATCTTCACCAAGACACATTATAATCAACTTCTGAAAAATCAAAGGCAAAGAAACTTGAAACCAGCAAGAGGAAAAAGAACCATCATTGCATACAAAGAAATCTCAATAAGGCTTTCGGTAGATGTTTCAACAGAAACCTTGCAGGTGAGGGAGAGTGGAGTGATATAGTCAAAGTGCTCAAAGACAAAAAACTCATCTAAGAATACTTTACCCAGTAAAGCTGTCAGGTGAGGGAATTTATCACCACTAGACCTGCTCCACAGGTAATGCTAATTGAGTCTTCAAACTGGAATAAGAGGATGCTAAAGTATAAAACTTTTGTGACTATATTCTGAAATTCAAAGTAATACATTGGCGCTATATAAATCATTTTGAAATCTAGCATACAGGTTGAGACAAAAGGGTTGGAAATAACCTGCTACAGTATTATGTTAATGGATACAAAGTCTTTTGAGATATCAAGTAAATGGGTAGAACTTTCTCATGCAATTGAAGTTAAGTCTTTATTAGCTTAAAATAGATGGTTATAAGATACCTTATGAAAGCTTATGCTAACTGTAGAGCAAAAGCCTATGACAGACACACAAATGATAGAGAAAGGAGGCAAGGCACAAAATGGCTCCAGTAAGTCCTTACTTATCAAAATTACTTTCAATAATTGGGCTAAATTCTCAATTAGAGGACACAGACCAGCTGAATGGGTTAAAAAAAATGGCCCATCTATATGCTGTCTACATAGGACTGACTTAAGCGTTGAAAGGCACAGGCTGAATATGAAGGGATGAACAAATATTTCAAGTAAATGGAAACCAAAAGAGCAGAGGTAGTTAAATGAGACAAAATTAAGTAAAAAATTGTAACCATTGACAAAGGGGTCATGATTCATCAGAAGGATATAATTCTCAACATATATGCACCCAATATGAGAGCACTTAAAAACATAAAACAATTGCTAACAGATCTGAAGAGAGCAACAGACAGCAATGCAAAAAATGGATTTCAGTATGCCACTCTTACCAATGGACAAATTATTCAGACAGAAAACCAATAAGGAAATGGATTTGAGACGTATACAGAACATTCCATCCAACAGCAGAATACACATTCTTCTTAAGTGCACACAAAACATTTACTCTTAAATTTGCTAAGACATACTACCAAGTATCTTTTTTGACCATAATGCTATGAAATTAGAAAATAGTAACAGGAGGAAAGATTCACAATTGTGGAGATTAAATAACATATTCGTGAAAAAAGAAAAGGGAAGTAAAAAATATATATGAAGACAAATGAAAATAGAAATACACTATATCAAGACTTATGGGATGTAGTAAAAATAGTACTAAATGTTCAGAGCAAAAAATGTCCACATCAAGAAACAAAGATCTCACACAACCTCCCTTTAACCTCAAGAAACTTGAGAAACAATAAGCTGAAACCAAAGTTAGTGGAAGGAAGGAAATAAAGATCAGGGCAGAAATAAATGAAACAGTAACTGAAAAGTTAGTAATAGAAAAGATCAGTGAAAGGGCACCTGGGAGGCTCAGTTGGTTAAGCATCCAACTTCAGCTCAGGTCATGATCTCAGTTTGTGGGTTTAAGCCCTGCATCAGGCTCTGTGCTGACAGCTTAGAGCCTGCTTCAGATGTCTCCCCTGCCTCAAAAATAAACATAAGTGAAACCAAGTATGGTTTTTTTGGTAAGATAATTGACAAACCTTTAGCTAGACTCACCACAAAAAGGACTCAAAATCAGAAATGAAAGATGTTAAAATGGATATTACAGAAATATAAAGTAACAAAGACTACTATGAACATTTATATGCCAACAAACTGGACAACCTAGAAGAAATGGGTTCATTCCTATAAATAATCTACCATGACTGAATCATGAAGAAATAAACAATCCAAACAGACTGGCAAGGAAAAAGCTCAGGATCAGAAGGCTTCACTAACAAATACTACTGAACATTTAAGGAAAATATCAAGCTACCTTAAACTCATTCAGTAAAGGATGAGAGGGAACACTTCCAAACTCATTTTGTGAGTCCATCATTACCCTGATACCAAAATCAGATAAGGGCACAAGAAGGAAAGAAAATTACAGGCCAACATCCCTAATGAACACAGATGAATTCAGTTTTGAGGAATATTCCAACACTACATTAAAAGATTCATATACCATGATCAAGGGGGATTTATTGCAGGGTTGCAAGGATGGTTTAACATTCAGTAGCCACTGGGACACACCACATTAACAAAATGAGAATAAAATCCTATAATTATCTCAATAGATGCAAAAAACATTTGACAAAATACAACATGTCTTTGTGATAAAAACCCAATAATGGGGGTTATAGAGGGAACACGCCTCGACATAATAAAGGACATATATGAGAAGACCACAGCTGACATTATACTCCATGGTCAAAACCTGAACACATTTCCTCTAAGATGAGAGACAAAAGTATCTATTCACCCCACTTCTATTCAACACAGTATTGGAAGTCCTAGCCAGAGCAATTAGCCAGGAAGAAGCAAAACTATCACAATATGCAGAAAGAATGAACATCCTAAAGACTCTACCAAAAAACTATTAAATTCAGTAAAGTTGCAAGATATAAAATAAAACTTTTTTCTAGACATGAATAACAACCTGTTAGAGAAATTAAGAAAACAATCCTATTTACAGGTGCATCAAAAAGAACAAAATACCTAGGTACAGATTTAATCAATGAGGTGAAAGATCTGTACTCTGTGAACTATAAGACATTGATAGAAGACAAAAATAAAGACACATAATAGAAAGATAGTCTGGGATCCGCAGGAAGCCAGTTTCTGAACTCATAAGTTAAGAAAAAACCTCCTTGTGAGGTAAGGCAGGTTTGCAAGGCCTCCCACCCACTCAACCCCCACTCAATTTCTGCTTGAGCACCGACCCCCCAGGCGCCTGGCTGACTGATATCATGAGTGACTTGCCTTCTTAGCTAAAAATATCTGAATTGTACCTTGTGAAAAAACTTATTATAGGAATTTCTTCTTTTGTGATTATGGGAGCAAATCTTACATTTCCTGAGAAAATATGTTTTTCTTCCCCTCAAAAAACAAGCTAGTGACCCCTGCTCACAAAGAACTAACTCTTGCCTTTACTATGCTAAAAACTATTGCCGTTAGTATTTAAATACTAAAGACATCTTCCCCATGTGATAAGCATCTAGTCACCTACTTCAATCACTATTGATAAAGATTATGCATGAGTCTTCTACCAATCTATGCTCTGGGAAATTTTTACATACCGAAGAAATCTGTCATCAGAAATCAGTGTCTAAGACAAATGCCACTTCTGTTTTGTATCCCATACATTTTTTAAATAAATAAAGCTGACTCTCTGGTCAGTGCAGAGATGCCTGCCTGGGGAGCAGAAAGAAGCCAAGGTGCTCTCGCTCCCTTGCGCTGACATCTTCCATCCTTCAGGGAGCCCTGGACCTGCTGGAGCTGGACTCCGGCAGTGCTTATGGATTGGAAGAATTTTGTTAAAATGTTCATATTATGCAAAGCAATCTACAGATTCAATGCAATCCCCATCAAACCTCCAATGGCATTTTTCACCATAATAGAAAATTCTAATATTAGTATGGAATTACAGGAGACCCTAAATACTTGAGGAAGAACAATGCTGGAAGGATAGGTTTCCTGATTCCAAACTACATTACAAAGCTGCAATAACCAAAATAGTATGGTACGGCATAAAAACACATAGGTCAATGGAATCGGTCAGGAGTAGCCCAGAAATAGATCCATGCATATAAGGTCAATTTATGACAAAGCAGCCAAGAGTATACAATGGGGAAAGGGCAGTTTCTTTAAAGAATAGTGCTGGGAAACTGGAAAGCCACATGCAAAGAATTAAACTGGACCCCTACTTTCTATCATCTATATATACAAGTAAGTTTGAAATAGGTTAAAGATTCCTAGAGAAAACACAGGAGGTAAATTCCTTATCATTAGTCTTGGTGTTGATCTCTGAGTTTGACACCAAAAGCAAAATAGACAAGTGGGAACACATCACATTAAAAGGGTTCTACACAGCAAAGGAAACCATCAACAAAACAAAAATGTTACCTATGAGAGAAAACATTTGTAAAAATTTGCAGATCATATATCTGATAAACAGTTAATATCCAAAATATATAAAGAAGTCCTAACTCAGTAAGAAAAAACAAAACACAACAATCTAAGTGAAAAATGGGCAAAGGATCTGAGGTCTTTAAAGAAGACCTACAGATGGCCAGCAGGTATCTGATAAAATGCTCAACATCAGTAATCATCAGGGAAATGCAAATCAAAACCACAATGAAGTATCACCTCATATCTGTTAGAATGATTTACAGAAAAAAAGACCAGAGGTAACAAATGTTGGTGAGGATGTGCAGAAAAGGAAACCTTTATATACTGTTGGTGGAATATAAATTTCCATGGCCATTATGGAAAACAGTATTGTGGTTCCTCAAAATACAAAAAATTTATTACCATAGCATCCAGTACTCCCATTCTTGGATATATACCCGAAGGAACTGAGATCAATATCTTGAAGAGAGAGCAGCATACCCCTGTTCACTGCAGCAGGTATTTCCATACCTTAGCTAAGTAACCACCAATGGATGCATGGATGAAGAAGATGTGGGACACATACACAAGAATATTATTCAGCCATGAGAAAGAAGGAAATCCTGCTACTGGTGACAACACGGGAGGACCTTGAGGGCATCATGCTAAGATAAGCCAGACAGACAAAGATGAATATCACTTATATGTGGGTTCTAAAAATACTGAACATGTAAAAACAAAGACTACAATGATGGTTACCAGGGGCTGGGGGAACTGGGGAGACATTATTTAGGGTTACACACTTAGTAGATAGGTAAGTTCTTATGTACAACAAAATGATTATGGTCAACAATACTGTATTATAAACCTCCACGTTGCTAAGAAACTAGATCTTAACTATTCTCAGCCAAAAAGAATATGATGTGATAAAAAATGTTAGCTAATGCTATTGTAATCATATTTCAATGTTTTCAAAGCAACACATTGTATACCTGAAACTTACGCAATATGCCAATTGTATCTCAAAAATACTGAAAGGACTCAGCTTTTTGCTACGTTTGGTTTGACTTATCCAGGTAATTGCTACAGTTCTTCCTTTTAGTTTCCTGGTGCACTAATACTAGACTGGGACTCAACCTTAGCCAATTATTATACTGAAGGCTATAGGTTTATTCATCAAAGCAAAAAAAAAAAAAAAAACTGGGGAGTGTGATTGGATCTTAGGAATTAATTTAACTCAAGGTTTCTCTCCTTCAGCACAACTAACATCTTGGGCTGGCTAGTTCTTTGCTGGGGAGGTGGGCGGAGAGCCGTTCTGAACATTGTAGGATGCCAGGAGCACTCCACCCACTGCCCCCCAACATGTTACAACCAAAACTGTCTCAAGACGTTGCCAAATGCTCCCAGACGTGGCAGGGGTGGAAAGACTGCCTCGGCTGAGAGCCACTGCTAACTATTATGGAACTTAATGCCCTTCTGTTAGCGCGGGGATCAAATTCTATGGGGATGTCTCCCCATCATTTTTTTAAACTAGATTTTTATTTTTATAAACTGAAATGTGGGCAGAGTTTTAAAAACAAAGTAGTTCTGGGGCACTTGGGTTGCTCAGTTGGGTAAGCATCCGACTCCGGATTTTGTCTCGGGTCATGATCTCGTGGTTTGTGAGTTCTGGCCCTGCGCTGGGCTCGGTACGGGTGGTGAGAAGCCTGCTTGGGATTCTCTCTCCCTTTCTCTCTGCCTCTCCCCTGCTCACGCTTCTTCTCTCTCTCAAAAATAAACAAGAAGGTTGGGGCACCTGAGTGGCTCAGTTGGTTATGCCACGATTTTGGTTCTAGTCATGATCTAGAGGTTTTTGAGTTTGAGCCCCACACTGGGCTCTCTGCCATCAGTGTGGAGCCTGCTTCGGAACCTCTGTTCCCCTCTCTAGGCCTCTCCCCAGCTGGCACGCATGCACTTTCTTTAAATAAACATTAAAACAGAAAAAGGTTCTGCTCTGACCCCTGAGTCTCATTTCTGAGAGCAGCACTGTTGAATAGACCTTTATGCAATGAGGGACATGTTCTAGATCTGTGCTGTCTGGTACGTTAGCCGCTAGCCTATCCATTCTCCCCCATCTCTCTCGATCTTCTGCTTTAGCGTTTTAGAAACCCGGTAGCCTAGATTCTTGAATCCAGTCAGGGAGAACGTGAGGCTGGTGGGACTGCTGCCAAGGACACAGAATTGCACTTGTTTGTTTCTGGATTCAGTACACCACTCCTAGCCTCAATTATGTTTGGTTTCCTCGGGTCAAGGTTTGCTGGCCCACCTCTCCAGAGAATAAGCTTCCGTATTCTGATGGAATGAGGAAGAGGTGGCTGATTTGGGGTTCAAATGTTGTGTGTGTCCCAATAAAACTTTATTTACAGAAATAGGCAACAGGTCGGATGTGACCTATGGTTCTTTGTTGAATCCTGTCAACAAAGTCTTTTATACAAACTTGGAAAGCAATTTTGCCCCCCCTCACCTGGGGCAGAAGTACTGTGCAGGCACTCTGGTCCCCCTCTTCCTGCCCCCTTCCTTAGACTCCTGGCAACGCTGGGCCTGGGCCATCAAATCTTGGCCATTCAGTGGCTCGGACTGATAAACGATGACCAGTCCACTAGTTTGTGAGGGCAGGCAGGGAGTACGGCTTGGGGACACTTGATCCTGTAGAAGCAGAGGAGTTGTGTTCTCCCAGAGATAACCTATTGACCTGACATGCCCCCAGCGCTGCTCTATGGAGATGGGGGCAGGTGGGGTTCTGGTTCTGCTGAACTAGGCGCCCCCAGATGCTACGAGGAGGGAAATGGCAGGTTTCACAGTTGGAGCTTCTCTGAACTTCCAGTGTGGGGAACGTATCACCTTCTTTGTTTTTTAGCCCGGACTCCCATGACTAATTTATGGGTAAGTGTGTGCCCCTTACCACTAACAAAAACCACTAGAAAGGGATTGACAAAACTCAAAGGCAGTGGCACTTCAAGGCTGAGTGGCTGTCCATATCTGACAAGGAACCACACCTAAAATCAGGCAAGGCAGAGGCACGTCTACTAACCATCTTCAAATCCTCCCAGGGCACACGACTGCCAGACTGCGGCTGGCCACGACGGTGCTCTCCTGTCTTCAGCTTTGGCTCCCGACACCATCATCAGGATCGGCAAACACATGTGTTTGCCTGAACAAATTTAATGCACTAATTTCCCAGAACAGAGTCCCCCAAAGCCAGGCTGCCTGAAAGCAGAAAGTGCTGTATTACACAGGCCAGTGGCTGACAATCCTGGCTGCGCACGCCTGGCAAACTCTTAAACGACACAGCTCTCCAAAGTGACTGAAACGATCTCTGGGGTGGGCATCCGCTGAAAACCTTCCTAGGTGGCTTTAATGTGAAGCCAGAACAGAAACTTCTGTCTTATTTATTTTTTTAAAGTTTATTTATTTTGAGGGGGAGAGAGAGAATGAGCATATGTATCTGCATGGGGGAGGAACAGAGAGAGGGAGAGCGTGGAGCCCAGAGCAGAGCTCAAACTCACAAACTGTGAGATGACGACCTGAGCGGAAATCAAGAGTCAGACGCTTAACTGAACCCCTCAGGAACCCCAAGGGACTGCTGATTTAGGCCAACTTCCTGATTACGTTTGAGTTTAGGCCGTGCTTTATTTCTCTTAGGCCTGGTCCCATACCTATTTTTATGACTACTGAAAGTGTATGTATTCAGGACTGTATACTTTTCAAAACTTTAAAACCCTTTTTCTATTCCTGGGAAGATGGACTCTTGTCTATGTATACAATTATGTAGCACTCATATCAGTGTAAGTAACCCCGAAAATGACCCAAAGATTGGCAGAACTCCACAGCTAAACGCAGGGACGAGGCCACACTGAAGAGGGTAGGAAGATAAATGATCCCCACAACAGTGTGTGGGCAGAAGGAGCCTGTGGGCTCCAGAGGGGAGAGAAACAGACGGTCACACCAGTGAGCCTATGCTAGGAGGATAAACACCTATAACATTTGACTTTGGAAATCAGAAGAACATCAGCAGGACTGGAGTTTAAAAAAAAAAATCAGCAGCTCAGCTCTGGGAGAGCTGGTAGGGCAAGAGGAAACTGAGTCCCTGCCTTTAAAGAGATAGCACAATAAGCAGACTGGGGAAGATCTATCACAGAAGCAGCAGTTTGAGAAATGCTTGGGGCATATGCGGGGGAGAGGTGTTTACTAACTTCAGAGCCTGTCCTAGAGGCCAGAGATCACCGGCAGACTTCCAGGCACAAAGGAGCTGGCAAGTGCCATTTCCCTTCTCAGTGCCCCCACCCTCAGCATAAACACAGAGCCACTGCATGAACCAGCAGACACCCACACTTGTTATCCTGCTATACCCACCCCCACGTCAGCGGATCCACCTCTCTAGCCAGACCTGCCTCCGTCCTAGCCCTGCAGGTCCCCGTCCTCCCAGAAGACCAGCTCAAACCTTGCTACAACTGTGTGTCCTGCCCTTGCACATGTTGGGGATCTGTTCCCTCCCATGTACTCCTGGCTGAAGGCCATCCAGAGCAGTGCCACCAACCTGGGTGTTTGCAAGCAGCCCCAACAGGGACCTGCACCATTTCAAAATGACTCCTGCCCCAGGGAGAGGAAAGGATTACCACCAGTAAGACCATAGCCCCAGCAGTGGACTGAGGGCAGATAGCTGATCTGACTGCACAAAAGCTTCTCAAGGTACAACAGAAGGAAAGCACCCTCCAGTTTGGTGCTATTGCAAATGCCTGATCTGCCTCACCTCAAGGCCAGGGTGGCCCCAGATTGGCCCACTAACAACACAGAGACCAAACCCTGCCCCAAACAGGCAAAAACCATTGCAGATGACTGTACTGAAGGCAAAAGTGGCTCAGCACCAACAGCAGGGCACATGCAACACACACAGGAGACAGCCCTGAAGGACCAAGATCTGGTGATCAGGGGCCACTGCACTGTAGGGCACTGCAGGACCTCCTCCCCACAGGGTCATGACTTTCAAGAACAGGAGATGTAGCTGACTTTACTAACACAGAAAAATAGACACAGAGAGTTAAACAAATGAGAAGACACAGGAATATGTCCCAAATGAAAGAAATTCACAGCAAGATACCTAAGCAAAATGAAGGTAAGTAATATGCCTGACAGAAAATTTAAAGTGATGATCACTTGAAGAAACAGTAGATATAAGTAAGACCCTTAACAAAGCCATAAAGGAAAAGAACCAACCAGAGATGAAGAACAGAATAAATGGAATTAAAAACACACTTGATGGAATAAATAGACTGGAGGAAGCAGAAGGACGAATCCGTGACCTGGAGGACCGAGTACTGGAAAGTCATCAAGTTGAGATGACAAGAAAAAAATTATGCAAAATGAAAACAGACTTAGGGAACTCAGCTACTGCATCATATGTAATTGATATCCACAATACAGGGATCTCTTTTTGGAGAAGAGAGAGAAAAGGGGGCAAGAAACTTATTTGAAGAAATCATAGCTGAAAACTCCTCAAATCTGGGGAAGGAAATAGAAATCCAGATTCAGGAAGTGCAGAGCTCCAACAAAATCAACCCAAGGATGTCCACACCAAGACACATAGTAATTAAAATGGCAAAAAGTCATGACGAAGAATTTTAAAAGTAGCAGGAGAAAAGACAATTACATACAAGGGCAACCCCATAAGGCTCTCTATCAGCGGAATTTTCAGCAGAACCTCTGCAGGCCAGAAGGAGTGACACGATACAATCAAAGTACTGGGAGGAAAAAAAAATATGCTTTGAAGAATACTCTATTCAGCAAGGGTATAGTTCAGAACAGAAAGAGATAAAGAGTTTTCCAGACAAACAAAAGTTAAAGAAATTCATGGCCACTAAACCAGCCCTACAAAAATATTAATGGGGACTCTGAGTGGAAAGAAAACACCATAAATAAAGGTAAGAAAAGTAGGAAGCACAACAGCCACTAAAAATAAGTATCCCTGTAAAAATTAGGCAAGGGACTCACAAAATGAAAAGATGTAAAGTATGATACCATGTACCTAAAACATGGGAGTAGGGGACAGGAGTAAATAATGGGTTGAAATTTAAGCAACCATTAACTTAAGATAGGCTGCTATGCAGACGATGTTATATACAAACCTAATAGTAACCACAAATCAAAAGTAATAGATATGCAAAAAAGAGAGAGATAGAAATCCAGAGAAATATATCACAAAAAAGCCAACTAATTGTGAGAGAAAAGAAAAAGGGAAGAAATGAAGTACAAAATCAACCATAAAACAAGTAACAAAATAGCAATAAATACAGACCTATCAATAATTACTTTGAATGTAAAGGACTAAACATTACAGTTAAAAGACATAAGGTGATGGAGTGGATAAAAATATCCAAAACAAAACTCATCTATATGCTGCCTTCAAGAGACTCATTTCAGACCTAAGACACATGCAGATTGAAAGTGAATTGATGGAGAAGCATCAATGCAAACAAATGTGAAAAGAAAGCCAGGGTATCAATACTTATATTGGACAAAACAGACTATAAAACAAAGACTGTAACAGGAGACAAAGAATGATATTATATAATTATAAAGGGAACAATCCAACAAGAAGATATAACAATTGTAAATATTTATGTACCTAACATGTAAGCACCCAAATACAGAAAGCAGTTAGTAACAAACATAAAGGAAGTAATCAACAGTAATACAGTAATAGTAACACCCCACTTCCATCAATGGACAGATCATCCAAACAGAACATCAACAAGGGAACAGTGGCTTTGAATGATACATTGGACCAGATGAGTTTAATAGATATATTCAGAACATCCCATCCTGAAACAGAATACACATTCTTTTCAAGTGCACATGGAACATTCTCCAGAATAGATTACATATTAGGCCACAAAACAAGTCTCAACAAATTAAAAAAGATCGAAGTCATACCATGCATCTTTTATGACTACAATGCTACGAAACTAAGGATCAGCCACAAGAAAAATCTGCACAGTGCACAAATGCAGGGAGGTTAAACAACATACTATTGGGGCACCTAGACGGCTTAGTTGAGTGTCTGACTCTTAATTTCAGCTCAGCTCATGATCTCAAGGTTCAACCATGAGACTGAGCCCCACATCAGGCTGACAGTGCGGAGCTTGTGATTCTCTCTCTCTCTCTCTGCCTCTTTCCCTGCTTACTTGTGTATATGCTCTCTCTCAAAATAAATAAATCAACTTAAAAACAATAAAATACTCTTAAGAATGGATCAAACAAGTACTCAAAGAAGAAATAAAAAAAATACCTGGAAGCAAATGAAAATGTAAACACAATGGTCCAAAATGGGATGCACTAAAGCTTTTCTAAAAGGGAAGTTTATAGCAATACAGGCTTACCTCAAGAAGCAAGAAAAAAATCTCAAAGTAACAACCTAAACTGACACCTAAAGAAGCCAGAAAGAGAACAAACAAAATCCCAAACCAGTAGAAAAAAGTAAATAAAAATTAGAGCAGAAATAAGTGAAACAGAAACTAAAAAACGAATAAAACAGACAATGAAACCAGGAGCTAGTTGTTTGAGAAGATAAAAAACAATTAATAAACCTTTAACCAGATTCATCAGAGAGAGAGTGTGTGAGAGAGAGCATGCATGTGAGAGTGCTCAAACAAAATCAGAATGAAACAGGAAAAACAGCTAACACCACAGAAATACAAAGGATTGTAAGAGAATATTATGAGAAGCGATATGCCAACAAACTGGACAACCTAGAAAAAAAGTGGATAAGTTCCTAGAAACATATAACCTTCCAAAAAATCAGGAAGAGAAAATCTGAACTGACACAATTAGCAGCAATGAAATTGAATCAGTAATTTAAAAATCTCCAACCAACAAAAGTCCAGGACTAGATGAATTAACAGGTGAATTCTACCAAACATTAAAAGAAGAGCTCAAACGATTCCAAAAAGTAGGAGAGAAAACTACCAAATTCATTCTATGAAGCCAGAATTACCCTTATAACAAAACCAGAGAAAGACACTACGAAAAAGGAGAACTACAGGCCAATATTTTTGATGAACATAGATACAAATATCCTGAATAAAATACCAGCAAACTGAATCCATCGATACATTAAAATAATCATTTATAATGATTAAATGGGGTTTATTCCCAGGCTGCAGGGGTGAATCAATATTTGCAAATCAATCAAAGTGTGAAAAATCACATCAATGAAAGAAAAAGTAAAAAACGTATGATCATTTCAACAGACACAGAAAAAGCATTTGATAATAAAACCCCTCAACAAAGTAGGTTTAACAGGAACAGGCGTCCACATAATAAAGGCTAAATATGAAAGACCGACAGCTAATCTTATATTCAATGGTGGAAAACTGAGAACTTTCCCCTAAGATCAGGAATAAGATAAAGATGTTTACTCTCACCACTTTTTTATTTTATTTTTATTATTTTTATTTTTTTTAACCGGCGTGCTGCTCTTGCCTCTCTGGGCCCCTTCCCTTCACCCCATGAGGGTCTCTAGTCCCAGAGAGCTGGGTTTGGTCCATCTTGTCCTTTGGCAGAAGGGAAGGAGGTGCGCTCCACAGTAGCACCAGCCTCCCTTCCCCTATCCGGGGTGAGGGGAGAGTGGGAAGCCTTTGGTATAAGTTGATGAGGCTCACGTTCTTTTTAACCCATGGGCCTCTTGCACGCTGGCCCCAAACCCGAGGCTTAAATTCAGTTCTGACATTGAGTTGCTCATTCAACTCCCTCTGTCACCACTTTTTTAAAAAAATAGTACTAGAAGTTCTAGGCACAGCCATCAGACAAGAATACAGGATGTTCAAATTGGTAAGAAAGAAGTAAAACTTTTACTATTTTCAGATGACATGATACTATATATACAAAGCCTTAAAGTTAGCACGATTACAGGATACCAAATCAATGTACAGAAATCTGTTGCATTTGTATACAATAATAATGAAGCAGCAGAAAGAGAAATTAAGAAAACAATTTCATTTACAACTGCACCAAAAATAACAAAATATATAGGAATAAACTTAACCAAGGAGGTAAAAGACGTGCACTCCTGAAAACTATAAAACTTCGATGAAAGAAATTAAAGATGACACAAGCAAATGGAAAGATATTCCATGCTCATGGGTAAGAACAAATACTGTTAAAGTGTCATACGACCCAAAGAAATCTATAGATTTAATGCAATCCCTATCAAAATATCAACAGCATTTTACACAGAACTAGAATAAATAATCCTAAAATTCATATGGAACCACAAAGACCCTGAATAGCCAAAGCAATCTTGAAAGAGAAAAACAAAGCTGGACATTTCACCAGTCCTGATTTGAAGACCTACTACAAAGCTGTAGTAATCAAAACAGTAGGATACAGGCACAGAAACTGATACATAGATCCTTGGAACAAAACAAATCCCACACATAATCCCATAATCATGTGGCCAATTAATCTTTGACAAAGGAGGCAAGCATATGCAATGGGAAAAAGACAATCTCTTCAAAAATGGTACTGGGAAGACTGGATAGCTACGTGCGAAAGAATGAAAATGAACCACTTTCTTACACCATACATGAAAAAGAAACTGAAAATGGACTAAGGACCTAAATGTCCTACCTGAAACCATAGAATCCTTGAAGAGAAAATAGTCGATGATTTCTTTGACATCAGTCAAAGCAACTTTCTAGATATGTCTCCTGAGGCAAGAGAAACTAAAACAGAAATAAACTCTCGGGATTACGTCAGATAAAAAGCTTCTGCACAGTAAATATCAACAAAACTGTAAGGTGGCCTACTGAATGGGAGAAGATATTTGTAAATGACATATCTGATAAAGGGTTAGTGTTCAAAATATATAAAGAACTTAACTCAACACCCCAAAACCAAATAATCCAATTAAAAACTGGGCAAAAGGCATGAACAGATATTTCTCCAAAGAAGATATCCAGATGGCCAACACACACCTGAAGAGATGCTCAACATTACTCATCATCAGGGAAATGCAAATTAGACCCACAATGAGACATCACCTCACACTTGTCAGAATGGCTAAAGTCAACAACACAAGAAACAAGTGTGGGTGAGGATGTAGAGAAAACGGAACCTTCTTGCAACTGTTGATGGGAATGCAAACTGGTGCATCACTGCACAAAACAGTATGGAGGGTCCTCAAAAAGTTAAAAATAGTACAACTATATAATTCAGTAATCATACTTCTGGGTATTTACTCAAAGAATATGAAAACACTAATTCAAAAGGGTGTACGCACCCTATGTTTATTGCAGCATTATTTATGATAGCCAAATTATGGAAGCAGCCCAAGTATCCACTGACAGATAAATGGATAAAGAAGAAGTGGCATTTATATACCATGGAAGATTATTGAGCCATACAACAAAATAACAAAGAATGAAATCTTGGCATTCATAACAATAGTGATGGATCTAGAGGTTATAATGCTAAGTGAAATAATCAGATACCATATGATTTCACTCATATGTGGAATTTAAGAAACACAACAATGGAAAAGGAACCAAAAAATAGACTCTAACTATAGTGAACAAACCATTGTTGACAGAGGAGAGGTGGGTGGGAGGAGGTGTGAAACAGGTGAAGGGGGTTAAGAGCACCCTTAGCGTGGGTGCTGGGTGGCTCAGTTAAGTGTCCAACTCTGCATCAGCTCAGGTCATGATCTCACAGTGTGTGGCCTGCATCAGACTCTGTGCTGACAGCATGGAGCCTGCTTGGGATTCTTTCTCTCACTCTCTCTGCCCTCCCTCCCTCCCTATCTGTCTCTCTCAAAATAAATAAACTTAAAATTTTTTTTAATGTTTTTTATTTATTTTTGAGAGACAGAGAGAGACAGCATGAGCAGGGGAGGGTCAGAGAGAGAGGGAGACACAGAATCTGAAGCAGGTTCCAGGCTCTGAGCTATCAGCAGAGCCCGACACAGGGCTCGAACCCATAAACTGTGAGATCATGGCCTGAGCTGAAGCCGGACGCTTAAAGGACTGAGCCACCCAGGCGCCCGAATAAATAAACTTTTAAGTGTACTCGAGAGGGGTAACTTTTAAGTTTATTTCTTTATTTAAAAGAGTACACTTATCATGATGAGCACCGAATAATGAGGAGAATTGTTGAATCACTATATTGTACACCTGAAACCAATATAACACTGAATGTTAACTGGAATTTTAAAAAGTCCAAAACCCCTCCTTATTACTTTTTGTGAAATAAACTCTTACAACCTTCCAGCCCCCAAAATGTGTGATTCTAAAACACCATGAAAACCCAGACCCAGAAAACTGGGCCTTGTATAATTTGCACTGAGAAACCTAGTGTGAGAGGTGGAGCTAGCACATAGGAATATTCTTTTCTCTTTGTTTTTTTACCCCTCCCGTGTTAATCAGAATAGCATTCACTTTTTCCTCATGTTATACAATTATTCTGGCTGAAGTACACTGAACTTGTCCTCTCAATTAACCTCTGTCTGGAAAATGACACAGATAATGGAAATTCTGAAGAGTAAGTTTCCACGGCCTCGGTCCCCTCTCGGTAATTTTTTACTTTGTTCTTATCTGAAAATCTGTTTTAATCACAAAATGTGCCTGTTAGCCTTGAAGCCTCATCGGTCTCAGCCACTGCTGTGGCTTACATTAAGTTTCTTCTTGCAATATTATCGGTTAACTCACTTAGAACAGCCAGAACAGTTGAATGCATTTATAATGCTTATGCCAGAAACCCAAGGCTGCCTCCATCAGGAGAGATTAGCTGACCGGCCCATGGAACAAAAACCCAGGCTGAACAAAAGCTCCATCCAGCCTTCCCCAGAACACACAGACGTCACACTCATCCGACATTCTGAAGACCAGAGATGAATCTAATCTTGTCCATGAATCTGGCTCACTGGGGAAAAATGGTGATTGCTGAGATCAGTCTTGTAGTGACAATGCCTCCACTCAGTGAGCAGAATTTGGGACAGCACCTGAAGGTTTCATGGGTTAGTAATGTGTCAAGAACTCGCTATTGCTATTATTTGCAAAGCAGCAGTACTATGTCCTTAGGTGCTCTCCTGGCTAGGACTGTGTGTGGGCTTTCCTGGGTGATGCAGAGCAAGTAAAAAAATCTTTTAAGAATCCTGTCTTTGAAGAGCTTACTATTCAAGACACAGATGCAGCAACAGAAGGCCCTCAAGATGGAACAACTCGATAGATGTGCAACAAATATGTCAATGAAATAGCCGCTTTTACGGAAAATAAGATGGGTTGCAAGTATCTTCACATGTTGTAAAGGATGAGTCATTTCAGGCTCGTATTCTCAGATACAGCAACAACCTGATGTGTTCTGCTGGCTATTTGCCTGAAGAAATACCAGCCACTTAACCAGATATCAGGCCTGGAGGACAAATACGGGTCCAGGGTCACTGCTTCAGGCTGGACCCACCCTGGGGTTGCAGGACCATCAAGGAGATGGGCGGGGTCCCAATTCCCATGGGACCTTGGAGACAACCTCTTCTGGAATGCCGTGAGTGGGGTGGGTCCCCAGGACTGTCCACTGGTCCTCAACTCACCCCGCTCAGCAGCTGGGTGCTTGGACGCTCTCCAGTCTTGGGGACCGACCCCAGCATACAAGGACTAGTTCTGGCTGGGATTAAATTCATTTTCCATTAGTTACTCACTCAAAATCCTGGAATCTTAACGTAGGTTTTCTGATCTGCTTTCGTGTACAGAGAAATATCCCAAGCTACTTCTGAAAAATTAATATCCCATTAATTAAAGTTACCAATTTCAAAGTCCAATTTCTTCTTAAACTTACTGATTTGAGCTCAACTCCCAAATCTTATTATTATCCTAATTTGTCAAATGTTAACAATTAACACTTATTTTTAAAAGGGCTTTTGCAGCTTAATTAATTTCCTTTAACCTCTTAAACTACATTTATACATTTAATGTATTGATTTTCTAAGTACAGCAAATGCTGACTTGTTAATAAACAAAACCTTTAAAATACTTTAAACATTCTTGTAAATCTGATTAAACACATAAACACGGTGAATATTAAATCCTCTTAAGTGTTTCGATTTTACAAATTTACTAAAACTTTACCCTATACTCCTCAACTTAATACTACAAATATAAATCAGTTATAAACTACATTTTAAACTGGAACCACAAAGTTGATCTCTTGCTCTAATAGACCAAATTCTCTAAAATGCAACAATTTCTTTTCTTTTTTTATCTTTGAGAGAGACAGGGAGAGAGAGAAGGAGAGAGAGGGAGAGAGAGAGGGAGAGAGAGAGAGTGCCGGCAGGGGAGGGGCAGAGAGAGAGGGAGACACAGAATCTGAAGCAGGCTCCAGGCTCTGAGCTAGCTGTCAGCACAGAGCCCGGCGCGGGGCTTGAAGGCACATACCGTGAGATCATGACCTGAGCTGAAGTCAGACACTTAACGGACTGAGCCACCCAGGTGCCCCAATAAATTCTTAAAATATCAAACATGAACAAATTATTTCTGAACCTGAAACAAAAATTTTAATATTATGGATTTTATTATGTTATTATTTCTGTACTTAATTTTAATTTTTTTGTGGGATTAAAACATAAATATCCACTGAGGGGATAACTACGTTATTCCACATAACTTGGGGTTGCTTTTCTAGTGGACTGAGGTTACACACGGATAGCTGTCTGGCCAGGAGGGGTCCCATCAAGGAGGGAGGAGGACCGTCTGCTATGGTTGCTGTGGCAGGGATTGCAGGACGGAAAGGGCCCGTCTTCCTGGATAAGTTACTCACCAGGCAGTCCCTCTCCACTAACAGACCTCTGTGACCTCCTCTCAGACTGCGGCTAACTTCCAACACTGCTTCATTACGCCTCCATGTCTCTGTTTCTCTGCAGATATTTACATGTTACCCACTGGATTCTACATTTCTCAAGGCTTTGCTGCCTTCACAGCCTTCTGACAACCAGATGTTCTTGGGTTCATGAAGCAGAGGAGCCTGTGAGGCCCAGATATTGGAATATCCCATGTGAATCTGGTGTTAAGGGAGTGCCCCCAAAGCAGGTGGGAACTGAAGACAGAGGTAGGGTCAGGAAAGAAAGTGCTAAGTTGCTTATGACTTGACTAGCAACACCATAAAACTTAATGGGATCATGGAAAACAGTCTGATGCACTGGCTTCCGAGACCCTAAAAACATGGCATCTTCTTGTGGGCATTTGTGGGCACATAAGCTTCTAGAGTCTCTGCCTCCTCCTGAGGTCCCACTTGGGCATGTTCATGCCACATGATCCTGCTCCCATTACCTAGGTGACAGAGCCAAGAAAGAACCCCCTAGCTAAAGGAAAGCAAGCAAAACACTGGGTTGAGAACTGGATTCACTCCTGAACAAATACACACAGCCCAGGGCGGTCACACAAATGGCAGAGCAGGAGTCTGAAGTGATGTCTAACAGAAAAAGTATTAGTTCTGACCTCACCCCATTTATTTGGGTGAAAAGGAGATGAGAGACCTTTTTGTAGTGTTAGAATAGGTTATAAAATTGTTTCTGTATTCAGCAATGCCCAGGCTCTGGAGGCATCCTCCATGATCGTGTTTATTATTTCTTTGACTGTTTTCATTCATCCTTTCTACGGCCCTTTCAAAAGAGGGTGATCAAAACTGAATTCTGTCCTATACGACTGAATGTATTGCCCTCTCAGTTGTTGAGGATAGAAACTATCTCATGCTTTTTAATAAAGGACAATGTAATACTGAAGAGACACTCACAGCGGCAGAAGTGCAGTGAGCCGGAGCTAAGGATTCACATGCAGTGAGGTCAACTCTTTTCTCTCCTCTGGCTTTTCCTTGTTGGTCAGTACCATGCTTTTCTCTCAGAGCAGTGCTGCTTTCTCTATGTGGTGGGAAACAGCTGCTGACTGCGCCTAAGCTTTGCACGTTAGAGCTTCAGCCAACTTCTTTTCCCCAACCAATGCCAGTTTCCCAATGCCAAAAAGACATCAGGGCACGCACGGTCTAAATACTTCAACTATAGCTGGGAGGCAGGACTGCCTTATCCTACCATGGTGCTTCAGATGTACCTGCGAATGGGGGAGAGGGCTCTCAACACCAAGTACCGGAAAGGGAATACCTTATTTGGCCACGATACGGAGATGACCAGTGCTAAACAGTAACAGAAGAACATCTGAACCCTTATACTTCATATCATAACAAAGAGGGTTCAACATCAGACTTTCTCTTAAATAAATTACATTTCTCATTTACATTGTTTGAATGTCTTTTGTACCTGAAAAGGTAGAACATAAAAAACCTTATTTATATGAAAGTTTAGGTGACAAATAAATTGCAAAACCTAATTTCCTAGAAATTTGTAGGGAGTGTAGCCAATAACCTAATGATTTAGGTGTGATTTCAGCCTTGCAGTATTAGTCATTTTCTTTACTTCTCTTTTTAAAGAAGATACCCTTCTCTTTTGAAGTCCAAGGGAGAAAAATCTATTTGTAGTTTCTGACAACAAATATTGCAGTTAAGCAATATATTGGGATCAAAATAAAATGACATGCCTTTTGTAATTTTCAAAGACATATATATATTGTTAAGTGCACATGGAAGATTCTCTAGGATAAGATCTTATGTTAAATCACAAGAAAGTCTTAATCAATTTAAGAGGTTTGAATCATATCAACTATTTTTTACCGCAATGATATGCAACTAAAAACATGAAGACTGAAAAATTCACAAATACATGAAGATTAAACAACACAGTATTGAGAAGCCAAAGGGTCAAAGGAAAAATCAAAAGAGAATTCAAAAATTACCTTGAGAAAAACAAAAATGTAAATACAACATACCAAACCTATGAGATGTAGCAAAAGCAGTTCTAATAGAGAATTTCATAACAATAAACACCTATATCAAAAAAACAAGAAAGATTTCAAATAGCCTTACTTAACACCTCAATGAAGTAGAAAAACAGCAAACAAAACCTATAGTAGAGGAACAAAATAACAAAGATCAGAGCAGAAATACATGAAAGAGAGACTAAAAAGGCAATAAACAAGATCAATGAAACCAAGAGGTGGTTTTTTTTCCATTCCAATGTAGTTAACATACAGTGTTAAATTCACTTCAGGTGTACAGTATAGCAATCTACAATGAAGAGGTGGTTTTTTTTTTTTTTGAGACGACAACCTTAGACAGACCTACCAATAAAAAAAGAGAGGACTCAAAATTTGAAATGAAATTGATGTTACAACTGATACCACAGAAATACAAAGGATCAAAGATACTACTATGAGCCGTTATATGGCAATAAATTAAACAGTTTACATGAAATGGATAAACTCCTAGAAACATACAACCTACCAAAACTAAATCATGAAGAAACAGTCAATTACTAGTAAGGAAAATAAACCAGTAATCAAAACCTCCCAATCAACAAAAGTCCAGGAACAGATGGCTTCACTGGTGAAATCTACCATTTAAAGAGTTTATGCTAATTCTTTCTCAAACTCTTTGAAAAAAAACAGAAGAAGGGGGAACACTTCCAAACATTGTGTAAGGTCGGCATTGCCCTGATCCCAGAACCAGACAAGGGTACAACAAGAAGAAATTACAGGCTAATATCCTTGATGAACGTAGATACCAAAATCCTTAACAAAATATTAGGAAACTGAATTCACAAGATATTAAAAAGACATACACCATGTCCAAGTGGGATTTACTCCAGGGTTACAATGGGTAAGCGTTAATCAATGCAATACACCACATCAACAAAACGAGGATAAAACTTACATGATCATCTCAACAGATGCAGAAAAAGCATTTGACAAAATTCAACATTCAGTTATGATAAAAGATCTCAATATACTAGGTATTGAGGGAACATACCTTAAGGCCATGTGGGACAAGTCAACAGCTAACATCTTACCCAATGGTGAGATCTGAAAGCTTTTCATCTAAGATCAAGAACAAGGTAAGGATTAAAGTGGTCACTCTCACCACTTTAATCAATATAGTATTGGAAGTCCTAGCCAGAGTCATTAGACAAGAAAAAGAGATAAAAAGCATCCAAATAAAAAGAAGGAAAACTGTCACTTATTTGTAGATGAATGATGTTATATATAGAAAGCCTTAAAGACTTCACCAAAACCCAGAACTAATAAATTTAGTAAAGCTGCAAGATACAAAATCAATATACAAAAATCTATTGCATTTATATACACAAATAATGAACTACCAGAAAGAGAAATTTTAAAAATCCCATTTATAGTTGCATCAAAAATAAAATAAAATAATATTAAATTAAATTAAAATAGCTAGGATTAAATTTAGGCAAGGAGATGTATACTGAAAACTATAAGACATTGATGAAAGAAATTGAAGATGACACAAATAAATGGAAAAGTATCCCATGCTAATGGATTGGAAGAATACTGTTAAAATGTTCATACTATCCAAGGCAACCTACTGATTTAATGCAATCCCTATCAAAATTCCAATGGTATTTTTCATAGGAATAGAACAAATTGTCCTAAAGTTTGGATGGAATCGTAAAAGACCCCAAATAGCCAAAGTAATCTTGAGAAAGAATAAACCTGTAAGCATCACGCTTCCTGATTTCGAACTATATTACAAGGCTGTAGTAATCAAAACAATGGTGTTGGCATAGAAACAGACATATAGATCAACTGAAACAGAATAGAGAACCCAGAAATAGACACATGTATATATGGTCAATTAATTTATGACAAAGGAGCAAAAAAAATACAATGAGGAAGACTGTGTCTTTAATAAATAGAGCTGGGAACATTGAACAGCTACATGCAAAAGAATGAAACTGGATGACTATCTTACACCACTCAGAAAAATTAACCTGAAACAAACCAAAGATTAAAATGTAAGATTTGAAACCATAAAAGTTCTAAATCTTTGACACTGTTTTAGCAATAATTTCTTAGTCACCCAAAGTATAGGCAACAAAAGCTAAAACAAACAAATGGGCATACATAAAAATTAACTCAAAATGGATTAAAAACTTGAATATAAGACCTGAAACCTAAAACTCTGAGATGAGAATGTAGGTGGTAAGCTCTTGACATTGATCTCAGTGATGACTTTTTGGATTTGACACCACGTACAAAGGTGACAAAAGCGAAAATAAGTAAGTAGAATTAAATCAAACTAAAAAGCTTCTGCATGGCAAAGGAACCTATCAACAAAATAAAGTTAACCCATTGAATAGGAGAAAATATTTGTAAATCATTTTTCTGATAAAGGGTTAATATCCAAAATCTATGAAGAACTCTACAACTCAATATCAAACAAACAAAAAAAAAAAATAAAAAAACACCCAATCTGAATGAAAAATGAGTAGAGACCTAAATAGACAGTTTTTCCAAAGATGTATAGATGTGCCAACAGATACATGAAAAGATGCTCAACATCACTAGTCATCAGGGAAATGCAAATCAAAACTGTAATGAAATATCACCTTACACCAGTCAGAATGGTTGTTTTCAAAAAGAAAAGAAGTGACAAGTATTGGTGAGGGAGGACGTGGACACAAAGAAACCCTTACACACTGCTGGTGGGAATGTTAATTGGTGCAGCCACTGTGCAACAGTGTGAAGGGTCCTCAAGAAATTAAAAATAAAACCATCCTACTATCCAGCAATTCCTTCTGGGTATTTACCTGAAGGCAATAAAAACACTAACTTGAAAAAACATCTGCCCTCCCACGTTCTCTGTAGCACTATTTATAATAGCCAAGACATGGACACACATTAAGTGTCCAGTGATGCATAAATGGATAAAGACAAGTGATACAAACACACACACACACACACACACACACACACACACACACACACACACACACGAATACTACTCAGCCAGGAGCACCTGGGTAGCTCAGTCAGTTAGGCATCTGACTTTGGCTCAGGTCATGATCTCACGGTTTGTGGGTTCAAGCCTTGTGTCAGCCCAGAGCCTCGAGCCTGTTGCAGATTGTGTGTCTCCCTCTCTCTGCCTCTTCCTTGCTTGCTCTCTGTCTCTCTCTCTCTTTCAGTAATAAACAAACATTTAAAAAAATTCTTTTTAATGTATATTACTCAGCCATAAAAAAGAGAAGAAAATCATTTGCAACAACATGAATGAACCCTGAGGACATTATGCTAAGTGAAATTAAGTCAGGGAAAGCCAAATGGTGTATGTGATCTCTCTTCTCTGTGGCGTCTAATAGATACAGAGAACACACTGGTGATTGCCAGTGGTGGGGGGTTGCGGGGGTGTGAAATGGATGAAAATGGTCAAAAGGTACACACTTCCAGTCAGCAAATTAGAAAGCCATGGGGATATAACATACAGCATGGCGATTACAGCTACATACTACTCTACTGCATATTGGGAGTTTCCGAGGGTAGATCTTAAAAGTTCTGGTAATGGAGGGGCAGCTGGGTGGCTCAGTCGGTTAAGCATTTGACTGTTGATTTTGGCTCAGGTCTTGATCTCCTGGCTTGTGAGTTCGAGCCAGCTTGGGATTCTCACCCCCTCCTCCTCTGCCCCTCCCATGTGAGTAGTCTCTCTCTCAAAATAAATAAATAAACTTAAAAAAATTTCTGGTGATGGATGTTAACTAGACTTACTGGGATCATTTTGTAACACATACAAATCATGATGTTGTACATCTGAAACTAATAATATTTTTGTTAATTATATCTCAATTAGCAAACACCAAGGAAACAACTCATCACCAAGGTTCCTGAAGTATAGAATAGAACAAAGCATCTTGGTCCAGATTCATTAGCTTCAGCCAAAAGAATATGAATCGGTAGGTCTGAGGGTATACGCATTTTTATTAAACATTTTAGGTGATTTTGATGCAGGTGGTTCAGAAAAATAAATTCTATATATATTTTGTATAATATATATTTTGCAAGAGTAGAAGAGGGCATTTGAAAGCTAATATGCTCCCTTCTTCCAAAGGAAGTTCATATACATGTTCCTAGAGGTTTTGGATCTATATTACAGTGAAATCTTAGCATGTATGAGGACAACTGCTGCTTGACTAAAGTAACTCAAACTTCTTAGGCTCTGAAGGTTTAATACACAGTGTTTTGATAAGTCGAATCAGCCTTACGTTGTAAGTTTTACAAAGTGTGAATCCATTTCTTGCCCCAAAGTACCTCCTAACATACTCCAGAACTTATTATCTGTCTCTTCCTGTTCGTATAGAAATTTCAGGAGGGCAGGGCTTTCTGCCTTGTGTACCGCTGTGTTCTGAGCTCTCAGTGCCTGGCACAGAGCAGCAACTCTAGAAATTGGGTGAATGAGCAACTGGTTAAATTTAGGCGTGATGTAAATTCCCCATGACCTACAGATTACAGGTCTGTGTTGACACCACAAACTGCCGTAACGATGATTATGGGGGCGGATGGCATTGCAGGACTGATCTTATTCCCAAGTGCCAGTATGAGAGCAGCAGCGCACGGTGGAAGCCACAGGGCCTTGGGTGAGCAGAGACCACGGACATGGCCACACAGGAGGCAGGCCATACTCTTCCTAGGTGGGTGGCCTTGGCTTTTAGTGAGACAATACTTAAGTTTCTGCTCTTGCAACCTCCATTCCTTACAGACATTTTTACAATAGCTATAAACTTACGGTATTGTAAATTATTAATCTACGTCGCCCGTAATGGGCCTCATCAACTTCTTGAGAGGTAAGCTGCTGAGTTCTGAGATAAGCAAACTGTGCTTAATAAGCGTTAATGAGCCCCACACGCTTTACTGGCTTTGGGGTCAGGTAAGAGGATTTCTGGTTCCTAATGCACATTAAAATACCACTTTTGATATCCAATTCAAGAGTAAAGAAGCACTATACTTGTTTTATATTTTACCTTGTATATTGTAGCTTTTATATATTTCAAATACAAATCTTACAGTGTCTATGCATTAGGCTTTAATGAAAGGCACCCTCAAACTATCCCCTAAAAATGGCTGAAAATGGGTATTTTTCACCAATGTTTATTATTTCACTTTTCAAATATAGAAAAAAATGTTGAAAGAACAGTACTAAGAATGCCCCACATATTTTTTCTCATTTTCTTTATCTACATATTTTATTCTTCAGTTTGTCTATATGTATATATTTCTGAGAATATATATATGTAGCAGAATCTATATATAGCTATTTGCTGAATGCCCTGAAAGCAATTTGTGGCTCTCAAAACATTTTATTCCTACATATTTCAGTCTGCATCTCCCAAGAATAATTTAGGTATATACCATTTTCATGGTAGAGATGAGCACATGTTCATATATACAAATCAAGTATCCTGAATTCTTGTTCCAGGCAGAGAATTGCCAGAATTGTTATATTCTTCAGAAAGGGGCCCCTGAAGTTGGAAGGTCCTAGTAGCCACCAATTCAGCTAATGGCAGAGCCACCTGTGTGCATGTGAACCCTTAGTGAGCCACTTATTAGCTCTGTGGCCTACGGCAAGTGGCTTACTAGATCTGAAGATGATGAAAGTGACAATAGCAGCAAACTTCCTTGACCTTACCATGTGCCAGAATTTACTATTCTAGATCTTTTCCCTAGGAGGGACATCTCCAAGATGGTAACATAGGTAGTTTCTGCCTTTGCTTCCCTTCATGAGGATTAGCACAGCTAACAACTATTTACGAATAAGACACCACCGATAAAATCCTAGACCTGGGGGTCCAAGGCTGATACACTCCCTGCATCACAGAAAACAAGACTGGTTCATTAGAAGGGTAAGAGGAGCAACAACACCTTGACCTCAATGCCCCACCCCCAGGACAGCACAGCACCATGCAGAGAACTCTCTCTTGAGCCTCCAGTGGGATATCCAGGGTGGATATCCAGCTCCGCCAGCATTGTGCTCCTTGGGAGCCCCCACGCCTGTCTCACCTCATGAGGATCATGAGGGCATCTGCAGAGCTTGATGAATAGAAATCTGACTGTGATGGAGAAGGTGGGAGGGGCCTGCAAGCAGTCGGATCTTGGCTGAGTTCCCACCTGCAGCACCCAAGTAGTCCCAACTGATCTTGCTCATCTGCAGAGCCAAGATGGTTGCACAATCTGACCAGGAGACTAAATTACAGGTCAGCCTGATTCAGGTCTCCAACTGAAAAGCCTCCAGAGTTCTGGAGCCTGGTCTGTCCTCTCACCCAGGCCGGGTAGCTGAATCCCAGTCCCATCCACTGCTGAGTATAGCTTCTGGTCCCACCTAACCAGGAAGCCAGACTAGAACACCTGAAAGTCACACAGTCCAGCAACACTTGAGTGCAGTCCAACATGTAGAACAGACACAGCAGAAAGCCAGTGGCCCCGTTCAGCCAGGCTACCTGAGGTATGTGGTGACTTGAGTCAAGACCACGAAGAGCCTTGTCAGGCTTGGAACTGGTTCTGTTCCACACAGGCAAGGAGGTTAATTCAGGGTTCCATAAGAACACCTGGGATGTTACATGAAGTCAGTGCTCTTGCTCTGTCTGGAAAGGGGAGCTAATTCATGGCCTCACTCTGCTGAGGGTAGCTTTGAGCCTTGTCCAACAGGAAAGCCTCACCCGAACACCGTGGTAACAGCCTGGCCCAGCAGCACTAGAGCAGAAAGCCCAATGAGCAGCTCAGCCTGCCTTCAGAGCCAAGCTGGTGACCAAGTCTAGGCAGACAGTTTGGTACACAGGTCTGCCTGATTAGCTCCCCAGACAAGAGTCTTGTCAGCTTTCGGATGTACTCTGTGCCGTGTCCCCTGGCCCCTTACACCCCTGGGACAGGGAAGCTAACTTGTAGCCCTGTCCAGTGCTGAACACAGCCTCCAACCTTGTGAACCAGGAAACCTAATGAGAGCTCCTAGAAGGCTAGCAGCCCACCCCGCAGCCCTGATTACTGTGGCATTTGAGCAGAAAATCCAACCAGTGGCTCTGTACCCAAAGAGCCAAGATTATGACCCCATCTGTCCAGGGAGTGCAGTGTGTAGGTCTGTGTGATTTGACTCTCAAAGAGCCTTGCCAGACTTGGGGACTGCTCTGCAGCCCCAGTTACCATGGAAGGTGATTTATTGCCACACCCAAAGCAGAAGAATGTCCAGCCCTGGAAACCGAACCAGAGCTCCCAAGAATCTGTATAGCCCAATTTACAACGCCTATGATAGAAGCACTGAGAGGAGAACCCAGCCAGGGGCCCACCCATCTAAAAAACTGGGACAGTGCTGTCAGGCCACGGAACCTGGTGCACAGTTCTGACTAATGTGATCCCCAAGCAAGAGCCTTGCCAGTCTTGGAGCCTGTATGGGGCCCTGCCTGGGCACATTAACTAATTTGTAGCCCCATCCACCGCTGAAAACAGCATTCAGCCCACCCAACTAGGGGATCTAACTGGAGCACACGAGAAGCTGTGTAGTCCACCCTACAGCCCTGCTTACTGTGACACATGAATGGAGAGCATAGCACAGGGCTTCCCTCATTTGCAGAGCAAATACGGTAGCCCTGTCTGAGCAGGATATTCAGTCCTCAGATAATGAGCAGTGTGGGCCCGAAGCCTATTCTGCTACTGCACCAGGACAGGGGAGCTAATTCAGAGCCCTGCCTATTATAGAGTATAGTACCCAGTCCCAGGCACCTAGGAAGCCTGACCAGAAAACTCCAGAAGTCTTGGAGCCCATCCTGCAGCTTGCTTGAACAGGGAACCAGGAGCAGTCCTATCCAGTGTTATCAGCCAGTTAGCATGCCTCAGAGTCATGACCTCAGAGCCTTGTCAGTGGCCTCATCCAAAAGTAGACCCAGATAGCAAGCTCCATCTGCTCAAGTATATTATGGTGTCCAGATCACCAAGCTGGGCAGAATGGTGACGGACTGTCCACCAGAATGAGTCTGCAGAGTCCGGAAAAGGAAACAACTTACTCAAATGTACAAGTGCTGTAAAGAATCCAGGATCATGAAAAATCAGATAAACATAACACCATCAAAGAATATTTATAAAGCTTCAGTAACTGACTTAAAGAAACAGAGGTCTATTGGGGTGCTGGGTGGCTCAGTTGTTTAAGCCTCTGAGTTCAGTTCAGGTCATGATCTCATAGTTTGTGAGTTCGAGACCCATGTTGGGTTCTGTGCTAATAGTTCAGAGCCTGGAGCCTGCTTCGGCTTCTATGTCTCCCCCTCTCTCGGCCCCTCCCCTGCTTGTGCTCTGTCTCTGTCTCTCTCTCAAAAATAAATAGTTTAGAAAATTTTAGAAAAGAAATAGAGATCTATGAAATCTATGAGCTGTCAGACAATGAATTCAGAATAATCCTCTTAAAGATGTTTAATGAACTACAAGAACACACAGATAACTAAATTAAATTACAAAAACAATGCATGAACAAAAATAAGTTAAAGAGATGGAAACCATAAAAAGACTCAGAATTCCTAAAGCTAAAAAATATAATGACTGACCTAGAAAATTCAATAGGGAGCTTCAAAAACAGACGTGACCATGTAGAAAAAAGAATCAATGACCTATTAGTACCTTGGAAATTATCCAGTCAGAGGAGCAAAAAGAAAAAAAGAACAAAAAATAGTAAAGAAAGCCTGCAGGATGTATACAACACAATCAAAAGAAATAACATCCATATTATAGGAATTCTAGAAGGAGGAAACAAAAAGAAAAGGACAGAAAGTAGATTTAAAAGCAATAATGGGGGGAGGAGGAAAGATGGCAGAGAAGTATGGAGCTCTGTACTTTTTGCCTGCCGGCATCTCTCACACAAAGGACTGAAGCCATAAGACACTGAACCAATAGGGTCTGGGAGGAAAAGAGAGTCCACTAAGACGACAGCCTCATAGGTGTGTGATTACAAAGTGGGGAAGATAAAAACGGGCCGGAACCAGAGGCATGGAGGGGGGAAGCCCCCTCTGAAGAGAGCTGCAGAGAGACAAGGGGAAGAGAAAGAGAGTTTGAAATCGCTCATAGAACGGTCTCTGGAGAAGAGAAAAACCTCGGCCCCAGACAGAGAGGAATCCTATTATCCCATCAGTAACTGCAGAGCATTCTGAGAGAGATCCTCTCTCTAGCTGTGGTGCTTTCCTTGGCGGCGCCAGGAGAAACTGCTCCCCTACTTCCCCTAGTCGATCCCTGGCTAGGAAGACACCCGGCCTGCAGGACTACATTAAAGTGTGAGGACTAAGATCTGGAAACAAAGCCAGGCTTGAAAAATACAACTCGGCCCACCTTGGCTATGCCCATGGCATGGGGAGATCGGACCCAAAACAGTGAGTTGCACTGCTTGGTTCAAGAAGGGACTAGGGTGCTGCCAGTTTTCTCCCCACAGCCACCAACCCTGTGGACCCGCAGTGGAGGCAAGACCTGCCTACACCAAACCATGCCAATCTGCACTGGAGCTGCCTTTTTTTTTTTTTTTTTTTAATTCCAGAGCCCAGGGCAAGACCAACCTTGATGCACTGCCCTGATTAACTCTAGATCAATTTTTGCTATTCAGATATATTTTACCATATCTCATTCTTATCTCTCCCCTCTACTGGACTGGGCACTCTAGTCATTGGTTTGCTTAAGCAGTCACATTAAATCCATTCTCTTGATGCATATTCTACACCTCTGTTGCTATTTTCCTTTCTCTCTGAAATAATCTATATAGTTTCTTTGAGTAACATTATCTTCTTTTTTTTCTCCTCGCCTCCTACCATATTTTGCTCTTTCTCTCTCTGAATTAAGCCATTTAGTCTGTCTGCCTGGTCAATGCTCAATTTCGCTTCCTCCTCACCCCTGTCACTTCTCTCTTTGTATATGCTCTTCCATCAGCACTACCTCCACCCTGGTCTTTATTTGTAGCTGGGATTTCTGGTTTTATGCTTTTAGACTGTCTTTTATCTTTTGTTGTTTGGTCTCCCCAAAGTACACATGATAGAGAGTCTCAAATATCACTATGAGTAGGGAAATAAAATAACCAAAGGCACAACAAGAGAGACCAAGGGACACCATTAAACGAACACCTCCTGAAGGACAGGCCCTGGACAATGAGCCTCATTTAATATAGCAATACTGACAGGTGCAGGCCCTGGACAATGAGCCTCATTTAATATAGCAATACTGACAGGTGCAGAGTACATAACAAGTTTTTAAAACTGACAAGAGACAGAAAGCTAGCCAAAATGATGAAATGGAAGAACTTTCCTCTAAAGAAATTCCAGGAAGAAGTCACAGCCACAGAATTGCTCAAAACAGATATAAGCAACATAACTGAGCAAGAATTTAGAACAATTGTCACAAAAGTAATCTCTGGGCTTGAAAAAGGCATGAAAGACATCAGAGAAGCTATTGTTACAGAGACCATGGACCTTAAAAATAGTTGTGATGAATTAAAAAATGCTATAAATGAGGTGCATAATAAAATGGAGGCAGGCACTGCACGGATTGAAGAGGCAGAGAGAATAGGTGAATTAGAAGACACAGTTATAGGGGCGCCTGGGTGGCTCAGTTGGTTAAGCATCCGACTTCGGCTCAGGTCAGATCTCATGTTCGTGGGTTTGAGCCCCGCATCAGGCTCTGTGCTAACAGCTCAGAGGCTGGAGCCTGCTTCCGGTTCTGTGTCTCCTTCTCTCTCTGCCCCTCCCCCTCTCATGCTCTGTCACTCTCTGTATCAAAAATAAACATTTAAAAAATTAAAAAAAAATAAAATAAAATAGAAGACACAGTTATAGAAAAAGAGGAAATTGAGAATAAGAGAGATAAATTGATTCAGGAGCATGAAAGGAGAATTTGAGAACTGAGTGACACAATCAAAAGGAACAATATCCGTATCATAGGAATTCCTGAGGAAGAAGAGAGAGAAAGGTGCTGAAGGGGTACTTAAACAAATTATAGCTGAGAACTTCCCCAATCTGGGGGAAGGAAACAGAAACTGAAATCCAAGAGGCAAAAACTCCCCTCAGATGTAACTTGAATTGATCTTCTGCACAACATATCATAGCGAAACTGGCAAAATATAAGGATAAAGAGAGAATCCTGAAAGCAGCTAGGGATAAAAGGGCCCTAACATACAAAGGGAAACCTATCAGAGTGGTTAAAGACCTATCTACTGAAACTTGGCAGGCCAGAAAGGAATGGCAGAAAATCTTCAATGTGATGAACAGAAAAAATATGCAGCCAAGAATCCTTTACCCAGCAAGCCTGTCATTCAGAATAGAAGGAGAAATAAAAGTTTTCCCAAATAAACAAAAATTGAAAGAATTCATCACAACTAAACCAGCCCCACAAGAAATCCTAAGAGGGACTCAATGAGGAAAATGTTACAAGGAACACAAGGTACCAGAGACACCACTACAAGCATGAACCCTACAGAGAACACAATGACTCTAAACCCATATTTTTCAATAACACGGAACATAAATGGACTAAATGCTCCAATAAAAAACACAAGGTAGCAGAATGAATAATAAAAAAAAATCCATCTATTTGCTGTTTACAAGAGACTCATTTTAGACCTGAAGATACCTTCAGATTCAAAATAAGGGGATGGAAAAATATCTATCATGCAACTGGAAGTCAAAAGAAAGCTGAGTAGCCATACTTGTATCAGACAAACTGAACTTTAAAGTAAAGGCAGTAATAAGAGAAGAAAAAGGACATTATATAATAATTACAGGGTCTATCCATCAGGAAGAGCTAACAATTATAAACATCGATGCACCAAATTCAGCAGTGCCCAAATACATGAAACAGTTAATCACAAACAGAAATAATCTTATTGATAAGAATGTGCTAATTGTAGGGGATTTTAATATTCCACTTACAGGAATGGATAGATCAACTAGACCAAAAATCACTAAGGAAATAATGGACCTGAATGACACACTGGAACAGATGATTTGACAGATATATTTAGAATTCTACATACTGAGGCTATGGAATTAACTTTCTTCTTGAGTGTGCATGGTACATTCTTCGAGATAGACCACATACTGGGTCATAAAGCAGCCTTCAATATAAAAGAATTGAGATCATACCATGCATACTTGCTATGAAACTTGAAATCAATCACAGGATAACGTCTGGAAAACCTCCAAAAATGTGGAGGTTAAAGACCACCCTACTAAAGAAGACTGGGCCTATTTGTAGGAAAGTGGATGGACCTCGAGGGTGTCATGCTAAGCGAAATAAGTCAGGTGGAGAAGGACAGATACCATATGTTTGCACTCATAGGTCTAACAGGAGAACAGGAGAAACCTACTGGAGGACCAGGGAGAGGGGAAGAGGGAAAGAGAGTTGGGGAGAGAGAGGGATGCAAAACTTGAGAGACTACTGAATGCTGAAAATGAACTGAGGGTTGAGGGGGAAGGGGGAGGGGGGAAAAGAGGTGGTGGTGATGGCGGAGGGCACTTGTGGGGAAGAGCACTGGGTGTTGTATGGAAACCAATTTGTCAATAAACTACTTAAAAAAAAAAAAGACTGGGCCAATCAGGCAATTAGAGAAGAAATTAAAAAATATATGGAAACAAATGAAAATGAAAATACAACAATCCAAACTCTCTGGGATGCAGCAAAGGCAGTCCTAAGAGGAAAGTATATTGCAATCCAGGCCTATTTCAAGAAACTAGAAAAAGCAAAAATACAAGATCTAACAGAGAACTTAAAGGAACTAGAAGGGGAGTAGCAAGAGCACTCCAAATCCAGCAGAAGAAGAGCAATAATAAAGATCATGGCAGAAATAAACAATATGGAATCCAAAAAAACAGTTGAAGAGATGAATGAAACCAAGCGTTGGTTTTTTGAAAAAATAAAATTGATAAACCTCTAGCCAAGCTTCTCAGAAAGAAAAGTGAGAGCACTCAAATAGACAAAATCACAAATGAAAGTGGATCTATTACAATCAATCCCTCAGAAATACATGCAATTATCAGGGAATACTATGAAAATTATATGCCAACAAACTGGATAACCTACAAGAAATGGACAAATTCCTAAACACACATGCACTACCAAAATTCAAACAGGAAGAGATAGAAAATCTGAACAGACCCATAACCAGTGAAGAAATTGAATCAGTTATCAAATATCTCCCAAAGAATAAGAGCCCTGGGCCAGATGGCTTCCCTGGGGGAAATTCTACCAGACATTTAAAGCAGAGTTAATACCCATTCTTCTCAAGCAATTCCATAAAATAGAAATGGAAGGAAAACTTACGGACTCATTCTATGAAGCCACCATCACTTTTATTCCCAAACCAGATTGAGACCCAGCAAAAAAGGGAACTACAGACCAATATCCTTAATGAATACAGATACAAAAACACTCAACAACATACTAGCAAATCAAATTCAAAAGCATATAAAAAGAATATTCCACCATGATCAAGTGGAATTCATTCCTGGGTTACAGGGCTGGTTCAATATTAGCAAATCAATATGATCCATCACATTAACAAAAGAAAAGATAAAAACCATATGATCCTGTTGATAGATGCAGAAAAAGCATTTGACAAAGTACAGCACCCTTTCTTAATAAAAACCCTTGAGAAAGTCGGAATAGGAGGAGCTTACCTAAACATTATAAGAGCAATTTATGAAAAGCCCAAAGCTAATATCATCCTCAATGGGGAAAAACTGAGAGCTTTCCCCGAGATCAGGAACATGACAGGGGTGTCCACTCTCACCACTGTTGTTTAACATAGTGCTGGAAGTCCTAGCATCAGCAATCAGACACCAAAAGGAAATAAAAGGCATCAGAATCGGCAAAGATGAAGTCAAACTTTCACTTTTCACAGATGACATGATACTCTACATGGAAAACCAACCGACTCCACCAGAAGCCTACCAGAACTGATCCATAAATTCAGCAAAGCTGCAGGGCACAAAATCAATGTACAGAAATTGGCTGCATTTTTATACACCAATAATGAAGCTACAGAAAGAGAAATCAAGAAACTGATTCCATTCACAACTGCACGAAAAACCATAAAATACCTAGGAATAAACCTAACCAAAGATATAAAAGATCTGTATGATGAAAACTATAGAAAACTTATGAGGGAAATTGAAGAAGACACAAAGAAATGGAAAACATTCCATGCTCATGAATTGGAAGAATAAACACTGTTAAAATGTCATTATTACCCAAAGCAATCTACACATTCAATACAATCCCAATCAGAACTGCACCAGCATTCTTCTCAAAGCTAGAACAAACTATCCTAAAATTTGTATGGAACCACAAAGGACCCCGAATAGCCAAAGTAATATTGAAGAAGAAAACCAAAATGGGAGGCATCACAATCCCAGACATAAGCCTCTACTACAAAGCTGTCATCATCAAGACAGTATGGTACTGGCACAAAAACAGACATATAGACCAATGGAATAGAATAGAGAACCCAGAATCGGACCCACAAATGTATGGTCAATTAATCTTTGACAAAGCAGGAAAGAGTATCTAGTGGGGAAAAAAAAAAAGCCTCTTTAACAGATGGTGCTGGGAGAACTGGACAGCAACATGGAGAAGAATGAAACTAGACCACTTTCTTACACCATACACAAAAATAAACTCAAAATGGATGAAGGACCTGAATGTGACAGGAAACCATCAAAACCCTCGAGGAGAAAGCAGGAAACAACCTCCTTGACCTCAACTGCAGCAATTTCCTACTCGACACATCCCCAAAGGCAAGGGAATCAAGAGCAAAAATGAACTATTGGGACTTCATCAAGATAAAAAGCTTCTGCACTGCAAAGGAAACAGTAAAAAAAACTAATAGGCAACTGACCGAATGGGAAAAGATAGTTGTAAATGACATATTGGATAAAGGGCTAGTATCCAAAATCTACAAGGAACTCACCAAAATCCACACCCAAAGAACATATAATCCAGTGAAGAAATGGGCAGAAGACATGAATAGACACTTCCCCAGGGAGGACATCCAGATGACCAACAGGCACATGATACGATGCTCAGCATCACTCATCATCAGGGACAAACGAACCAAAACCACACTGAGATCACCTCAGGCAGGTCAGAGTGGCTAAAATGAACAAATCAAGACTATCAATGCTGGCAAGGATGTGGAGAGATGGGCATCTTCCTACACTGCTGGTAAAAATGTAAACTGGGGCAGCCCCTCTGGAAAACAGTCTGGAGGTTCCTCAAAAAATTAACAATAGAACTCCCTATGACGCACCAATAACACTGCTGGGAATTTACCCAAGGGATACAGAAGTGTTGATGCATAGGGGCACCTGTATCCCAATGTTCACAGCAGCACTTTCAACAATAGCCAAATCATGGAAACAGCCTAAATGTCCATCAACTGATGAATGGATCAAAAAGATGTGGTATATATATGTATACACACACATACACAATGGAGTACTACATGGCAATGAGAAAGAATGAAATCTGGCCATTTGTAGCAACATGGATGGAACTCAAAAGTGTCATGCTAAGCAAAATAAGTCAGGCAGAGAAGGACAGATATCATATGTTTTCACTCCTACGTGGAACAGGAGAAACTTAGCAGAAGACCATGGGGGAGGGGAAGGCGGAAAATAGTTGGAGAGACAGATGGAGGCAAACCATGAGAGACTCTTAAATACTGAGAACAAACTGAGGGCAGATGGGGGAGGGGTAAGGGGGGTGATGGGCATGGAGGACGGCACTTGTGGGGAGGAGCACTGGGTGTTATATGGAAACCAACTTGATAATAAACTATAAAAGAATTTTAAAAAAGAATAAATAAATTCAAGAGAGAGATACTTGGCAAAACTCCATTTCTGAAATAAAGGTAGGAAAATTACATTCTAAAAAATAAATAAATAAATAAATAAATAAATAAATAAATAAAAGCAGGAAGCTGAAAACTTCCCAAATCTGTGGAGAGGAATGGAATTCTGAAAGTAGCAAGAGAGAAGGGACAAGTTTCATGCAAGGTAACTCCCATCACATTATTAGCAGGTTTCTCAACAGGAACTTTTCAGACCAGGAGTGAATGGGAGGATATATACAAAATAATGAAAGAAAAATCTCTTAACCAAGGACTGTACACCCAGCAAAGCTATCCTTCAGAAATGGAGAGATAGACTTTCCCAAACAAGCAAAGGCTGACGAGTTCATCATGACTAGACCTGTTTTACAAGAAGCTAAAGGGAGTTGAGTGGAAAGAAAAGGACAGTATTTAACATCATAAAAACATAAGATAGAGTGAAATTCACTGGTAATGGTAAATATATAGTCAAAGTTAGATTCTGTAATATGGTAATTACTGGTGGTATGTAATTCACTTACAACTTTAGTTTAAAAGTAAAAAATACAAACATTGTATGTGTTTAAATTTAAATTGTATGTGAATAAAAATATTCACAAAGGCAATAATCTGTTATGGATGCATATTATAAAAATATGTAAAATGTAGCATCCAAGATCTAAAATATGAGTGAGAGGAGAAGTAAAAGTATAAAGTTGTTATCAGTTTAAAATAGGGTGTTATAATTTTAACATATTTTATATATGCCCCATGGTAACCATAAGGGAAAAATCTGTAGTAATTAAACAAAGAAACATGATACAGAAGTCAAGGCATACTGATTCTGAAAGACAATATATTTAAATATGTATATACATATAAACATATACAAAATATGTACATAAAATATATATTATATATACAAAAAAGCATAAGAAACAAAGGATGATGGATCTATAAAACAGTTAGAAAACAATGAACAAATGGCAATATTAAGTATTTATCAATAATTATTATAAATGTAAATGGATTGATTTCTTTAAAAAATAGAGAATGGGTGAATGTATATATAGAAACCCCACAAGATCTAATGATATGTTGCCTACAAGAGACTGATTATAGACTTAAAGATATACGTAGACTGAAAGTAAAAGAATGGAAAAAGATATTCGAGCAAATGTTAATTTAAAAAGAAGCAAGGATACCTATATTTACATCAGACAAAACAGACTTTAAATAAACAATGGAAAGAAGATACAAAACTGGCCATTATAAAATGATAAAGATATTTCCTTCAAAAATATAACAATTTTTAGTATTTATACTCCCAACATTAAAGCAAAAACTAACATTAATAAACACCAATTAATAATAGTTGGGTCATTGTAAAACACTCTCAAACAATGGTTTTGTCATTCATACTGAGAATTGATAAGGAAACAGAAGATTTGACTATAGACCAAATGCACCTAACAGTCATGTACAGAACAGTTGATCTAACAAAGCATAATACACATTCTTCTCAAGCACGCATGAAACATTCTCTATGACAGACTGTATGTTAGGTCACTAAACAAGGCTTAGCAAATTCAAGATGACTGAAATCATACCAAGATCATCTCTGAACACAATGGTTTAATACTAAAAAATCAGTAACAAGAGAAAACGGCAAAACTCACAAATATGTGGAAATTAAACAACGGTCTCTTGAGCAGCAAATGAATCAAAGAATAAATTAAGGAAGAAATTTCTAAATATTTTCAGGCAAGTGAAAATGAAAACACAACATACCAAAACTTCTTGGATTCAACAGGGGCTGCTGTAAGAGGAAAGTTCGTAACAATAAATACCTACATAAGCAAAAAGAAAGATAACAAATAAACTTAAGTCTATGCCTCAAAGGAGAGTAAACTAAGCCGTTCAGCTGGACAAGACAATAGTAAAGAGCAGAAATATATGAAACAGATAAAAGGAAAACAATTGAAAAGATTCATAAAATTAATGTTTGTCCTTTAAAAAGATAAACAAAATTGATGAACTTTAGCTAGACACACCACGGAAAAAAGAGGAAGGGCCCAAATAAAATTATAAAGGAAAGAGGAAACATTACAATTGATATTACAGAAATTTGAAAGATCCTAAGAAGCTACTATGAACATGACAAACTGAACAATCCAGAAGAAATGGAAAATTCTTTACAAAAATACCTAGACTGAATCATTAAGAAATAGAAATGTAAAAAGACCAATGACTAGTTAGTACATTGAATTTATAATAAAAACAAAATCTCCCAACAAAGAAAATCCCAGGAGCATATGGCTTCACAGGTGAATTTTACCAAATATTTACAGAAGAATTAACACCAATCCTTCTCAAATGCTTCCAACTAAAGAGTAGAGAACACTCCCAAACTCATTTTACAAGGCTAGTAGTATTACCCAGATACCAAAGCCAGAAAAGGACACAACAAGAAAGCTGTAGACTTATTCCTGATAAATATATATCCAAATATGTTCAATAAAAATAGTAGCAACCCAAATTCAGTGGCACATTAAAAGGATCACTCACCGTGACCAAGTGAAATTTATCCTTATGGTGCAAGATGTTTCAATATATGCAAATCAATAAATGTGATAAATAGAATGAAAGAAAGTCATGTGGCCATCTCAATAGATGCAGAAGAAGCATTTGACAAAACAATATCTATTTATGATAAAAATTCTTTCTTCTTGATATAAATTCTTAACAAATTAGCTATAGAAGGAACACACCTCAACATAATAAAGGTCATAAATGACAAGCCCATAGCTAATGTCACACTCAATGGTGAAAGGTTGAAAGCTTTTCCTCAATAATCAGGAATAAGACCATCGTGCCCACTCTCATTACTCTTGTTCAACACTGTACTGGAAATCCTAGTCAGAACAATCAGGCAAATTAATTAATCAATTAATTTAATTAAATAAAGATAAACAAAACATTTAAAAATTTAAAAAAGATAAAAGGAATCAGCACTGGAAAGGAAGAAGTAAAATGGTCTCTAGCCTCAGGTGACATGATTTTACATACAGACAATCCTAATAATGCCACTGAAAACCTGTTAGATCTAATCAATGAATTCATTAAAGTTGCAGGATACAAAATCAATGTGCAAAAATCAGCAGCATTTCTAAAACAGCAAATTATCTGGAAAAGGAAATAAAGAAAATGATGACATTTTATAGTAACATCAAACCCAGCAAAATACTTAGGAATAAATTTAATCATGGAAATGAAAGTTCTATACACTGAGAACTACAAGATAATGATGAAAGAAACTGAAGATGCCACAAACATAAAGGGGTTCAATGTGCATGGCTTAGAAAATCTAATATTAAAGTGTCCACATCACCCAAAGACTTGAACAAATTCAATGCAATTCCTATCAAGATTCTAATGCCAATTATTTTAGAAGTAGAAAAAACAATCCTAAAGTTTACAGGGAACCAAAAAAGACCCTGAATATCCAAAGCAGTCTTGAAAAAGAGGAACAAAGCTAGAGGTATCACACTTCTAGATTTGAAGCTTTTTTATAAAGCTGTAATAATCAAAACAGTATGGTACTGGCATAAAACCAGACACAGAGACCAACAGAACACACCCGAGAGACCAGAAATTAACCCATAAGTGGTCAATTAATATATGACAAGGGGGCTGAGAACACTCAGTGAAGAAAAGATAGTTTCTTCAATTAATGCTGCTTGAGAAATTGGATATTCACATGTGAAAGAAAGAAATTAGACCCCTATCTTACCACTCAAAAAGTAACTCAAACTGGATCGAAGACTTAAATGTAAAATTAGAAACCGTAAAACTCCTAGAAGAAAACATAGGAACAAAAGCTACCTGACATGGGTTTTGGCAATGAACTTGTGGATATGATCCCTAAGGCACAAGCAGCAAAATAAAAAATAAGTCAGATTACATCAAATTAAAAAGGGTCTTGACAGAAGAAAAATTAAAAAGTGAAAGGAATACCTATGGAATGGGAAAAAATTGAAAACCACATATCTAGTTATTTTTGCATATTATTTGTATATTAAATATACATGTGTGTGTGTATACACACATACATACATGCACATACATATATATATTCACTCAATAACAAAACACCAAATAATCCAATTTAAAAATGGGTACAGAATTTGAATAGTAATTTTTCCAGAATGGTACACAGACAGCTCACAGATACATGAAAAGGTGCTCAACATCACTAATTATCAGGGAGATGCAAATCAAAACCACAAAGAGACAATGCCTCATGCCTGTTAGAATGGCCATCACCAAAAGACAAGAGATAAATGCTGGCAAGAGTGTGGAAAATTCTCTTGGGCGCTGTTGGCGGGATTGTGAAGCCACAATGGTGGAGCCACTATGGCAAACAGTATGGTGGTCCCTCAACAAATTAAAAATGGAATTATCCTATGATCTAGTAACTCCACTTCTGGGTATGTATGTCTAAAGGAAACAAAAAATCATGATGTCAAAGAGATATGTGAACCCCCATGTTCACAGCTGTGTTACTCACAACAGCTGAGACATGAAAACAACCTGTGTCCACACTGATGGACACTTCTCTGAGTAAAGAAGTAGTGGTATATATACACAATGGAATGTTACTGAGCCATTAAAAAGGAGGAAATCCTATTTGCGACAACATGGGAAGATCTTGAGGGCATTATGCTATGTCAAATGAACCAGACAGACAAAGACAAATACCATGTGATCTCACCTTTATGTATAATCTACGAAAAGAGCAAGCTCATAGAAAAAGAGATCAGATTTGTGGTTATAGGGGTTGGGTACAGGGATGTGTGTGGGAACTAAACGAAACTGGTCGAAAAGTACAAACCGGGAGTTATAAGATAAATAAGTACTAAGGATGTAACATGCAAAATAATGGCTATAATTTACAATACTACATGGCATGTTTCAAAGTCATTAAGAGTAAAGCCAAAGAATTCTCATCATAAGGAAAAAAATTTTTTTGTAACTATATGAAATACCGGGTGCTCACTAAACTTATCATGGTGATCGTCTCACAATACATTTGGTCGAATCGCGCTGACCGCTTATGTGCAGCGCTATATGTCAACTATATCTCAACAAAACTAGAGAAGAATAAAAAGAAATTCCTTCCCTATACTTTAGTGACTTCATCCCATAACCATCGTGGCTTTGCATTGGGTCAACTTAGCTACACGGAAACTGTTTCCCAGAATTCCCTTCTCTGTGTGATCCTGGGTAAGGCTGGCCACGAGAGAAATGTGCTCGGGTTGTGAGGTGGAAAGGAAGGAGCAGCCATTTTTCATGCTCTGCAGGCTGGAGCAGGGTGCCAGGCGCACGCAGTGCTGGTCTGCTTGCTCGCCTGGCGGGCACCTGGCTGCCCCGGGGCCTGCAGACTCCAGCTCCCACTGGACCTCCATTTTCAGCTGCTCCTGGCCCTGGTCAGGGAAAATCCCAGGTCTGCCACCAAGGGCACAGCCTTCTCTGCCAGGTCCCATGATTGTGTCCATTCCTTATACTAGATCACTTATAGGCCTGAGTGAGCCCTGGTTGATACAGCTGTCTTATGAGGTACATATATTTATGACCCTCCTTGACATCTAGAAACTGAGGCAAAGAGAGGGAAGGTAACTTGCCCAGGGTCATAGAGTTAGGTATCTGGAAGACATGGGCTACAAATGGCAACTGTGGCTCAGAGGCCAAACCTGGGATCACCATTTTCTAATATGCAAAATGGTTAAAAAAATGATTCTCAGCATTTGGGGATCAAAGGACATATATATATCCATGAGGGATGCAGATATATGTTTAATAAGTGGAAGCCACTGCTGTGAAAGATAACATGGTACATGCAATTTTAAAGCTCTATTCAGTTTCAATTGAGAGACATCTTAAAGCATGAGCCACCAAACCCAGTGACTGAGGGGGGCTGATACGTGGGGGCAGGGGGTGTTGGGTAGGAGTGAGGATTGAGTCCCAAAGGATGCAGCAGCAGGAGGTGGCCTGGGTTTTGAGGGGTCCTATGAGAACAGGAACAAGGACGTCTGGTAGGGAAAGAGGGTGCCTCACGGGTCCTCCTGAGTGGTTGTTCCCATCCTGCCACTATAAGGTCTTATTTATGCCATTTATAATTTACTTCCTCTTCCCAAGTCTGACAAATAACAATTACAAACATTAAAAACTGTTTCAGAGCCAACAGGCCAGCACCTCTCACCTAAACACAGCAATGGTTAGGGCAACTTAAGTCATCATCGCCCTTGACTTTATCCATAGCCACACAAAAACATTTCTGCATCTTCCAAAAGTCATAGCTGAAGACCATCCACTGTTATCTTGAGTGATTGTTATAAAAGGAACCTGCTGAAATTGTGTCTTTTCAGATCTGGATTTTTAAAAAATCAAACAATGAAAATTGTATTTCTCTTTTTGCTTTGGCTTCTAGGAAGCTCAATACTTAATCCCAATTCCCTTTTTTCTGCCCTTCTCTATGTTTTCTGATCTCTTACTCAGGAAAACTATTCTGCTATATATACACTTACTTAAAACACTTGTAGAAGTAAGAAGAATAATTTATATATACCAAACACAGACATTAAAAAGTAGTGAAGAAATAAAGAAAACTGAACAGCATCATAAAATATTATCTATCAGTAAGTTGAAGTGAAATGAGGGATACTGCTGACATGCTCCTTCCCAAAGTGACTGGCGATAGTTGTGTGGCCCAAGTGGCATGTTAACACTAGTTTTAACCACGTTCCCCCATACTTACAAGTTGCTGAGTCTGAAGCCCATTTAGAAAAGGCTCACTTGGTTAAGCAAGAGCCTTACTGTGCTACGCAGCAGAGATGTGTCTCTATCCCTTGTTAATCACAGTGACTCTTCAGCCAGGGGATGTATGCCCTTGTATTTAGTGGGGAAGGACTCCGTGAAGGGGCGTGTTCAGGGATACAGTGACACCTAGGGGGCAGGGAGGGAGGTGGGAAAGAGGCGGGGAACCACTCAGTTCCCTTTTGGGCAGAGCAGGCCCTTGGAATCCAGGCATCTTGCTCCTGCACTGGCCGAGGGTGCACAGAGAAGGCGGGCCGCCTGATCTGGAGTCACAAGGTGCCCTGAGAGCAGGGCTGGCATTGTGGCACGCAGGCTGCCATGGCTGTCAGCAGCAGACGGACAGAGTCCTGCGGGCCAAATCTGGGGGCTGTCCAGGCTCTTCCTCCTGCTGCCGCTGCCCCTCCCCATGACTGAAACCCTCAACGCCTTCCTGTCTCCCTTCAGGGCCTACCGTTTACCCTGCCCTACCCTTGGTCCACACAGCAAAAGCAAAGGTCACAGCGCAAAGTCACTCAGTGGAAAAGGTCAGGGCTCCTGCCTGAGGGCCTGCGGACCTTGTGGCTCCCACAGACAACAGCAGGGGCTTTATTGGGTCCAGGAGCCCTCTCTACGTCACCATGGCCCGGGGTGAGTGATTCTAAGCCTCTGAGGCACAGTTGGTACTGGTGGTGTGGGGCTGTTGTTTAAAAGCAGGTGTTTACTGGGCGCCTGCTGTGAGCAGCCACAGCAGTGCTGGTGCAGTGCTGGTACGTGTTAACTGGATCCTCCCAGATGTCCCCTTCCAGACTGCCTCAGGAAGAAAGTGACTCCTCTTAGGTGACAAAAGTCCAAACTAGTGGAACCTAGACTTCTTGGGAGGCAAAGCTCTATGTGAACACAAGAGGGACACAGAAATTGCCTTAAGATAAAGTTTCAGAGGGTCTCGGGCTCATTCTTATGGCACAACGCCAAGAATCAGGCAGAAAGTTCCTTAAACTCAAAGTAATGTTTGAATTTCCATTTCGTTGGATAGAAGGTTGGAAGGTGATAAAGGAAAAACTAACCAAAAGATCTGAAGCCCTTTTGCAAAACGTCTTTTCTGACATTTTTTAAGGACAGGTGAGAAAGAGAAAGTGAACAAAAAATGTTATTAAAGAAAACAGACATACAGTTTACATGACCAAATACCCAAACAAAATAAAACAAAAACCCAAAACTGAAAGGAAATGAACAAAAATGCTCCATTATGGTGGTAGCTACAGAGTCATTGAAAAAAAATTCTAATTTCCAAAACTAAATTTAGGGAATTTAGTTTCATTACTTTATTTTTAAAAATGTATTTATTTATTTATATTATTTAATTATATTACATTTATTTATTTTTGAGAGACAGAGAGAGAGCGTGAGCAGGGAAGAGGCAGAGAGAGAAGGAGACACAGAATCTGAAACAGGCTCCTGTCTCTGAGCTAGCTGTCAGCACAGAGCCTGACGTGGGGCTTGAACCCATGAACCATACGATCATGACCTGAGCTGAAGTCGGACACTTAACTGACTGAGCCACCCAGGCATCCTTGATTTCATTACTTTCTAATAAAAACTAAAAAATACAAAAACACCAAAGAATGGCTAATTGGAAGGTAACAGAAAGTATATTAACACAGGAGGAAAGTTCATTGGAGACTAAAGTAAGTGTTTGGTGTAGTGTTTCATGATTCAGCCGAGCTGTCGGTCATCAGAAAAACAGGATTTGGTCTAGATCTGTGAGAACCGCAGCCCAAACTCCTAAAGGCTGGCTCCCAGAAGGCATCAGATCAGCTGTGGTCCTGTTGTTCCTGGCCCCCAGAGGGAGGCGCCCCAACTCTGGAGCACACGTACCATACCCCATTGGCTGCGCCACACCTGTACACATCATACAGCATGGAATGGTCTGGACTGGCTGTGAACTTGGAGCACAGGGACTCCCCTGGTCATCTGTGTCCATCTCCAGGACCATGTGTAGTTGCGAGGAGTGGAGACATTCCAAGTGTTTGCTGACTCAAGCGGCTCCCGAAAGTGCCAGACTATCCGTTTCTGTTGCAGTTACTTACAGACAGAGAGGCTGGCCTGCAGGGGACGGGCCCAGCTTGCCGGGAGCCGTTTGCCACATGCAGAAACAGCAGCGCTTTCTTCCAGATCTACCACCAAGCCTGACTCCTTTGGAAGCAGAGCCCTGGACAGACCAAACTAAATAAACTAAGTGAGAAAGGCAGGCCAAAGGGAAAGGTGCTCTAAGATTAAAAGCAGAAAACATGCTTAAAATTCCTCACTTCCTTCCTCTGCCTCAGATATCTGATTCTGAGTCTTGCCAAGGCCTATAATCGCAGTTTGCTTTTTTTTCCCCCAGAAGAAAATTACTCTTCCTTCTAAGCCTGAAAGAGCTATGATGTCACTTACACATTCTGCAGAAATACCAAAGCCAGATGATGCTCTGGGAAATGATTTTCAGGGGGCGACTTTCAACCACTCTGGGTAGCCTGTGCAGATAAAATAGCCTGGTATAGGTACTGTAGTTGGTTGGAAACAGTAATTTTCTTCAGAGTCTGGACTGGGAGCCATAAACCTTGTGGGCAGAGCTAACCGGCATGCCCACTGGCCTCCGGTTCACACGGTGTCTTCCTGCTTCCATGAGCAGAAACCTGCTCTGTGGGTCATGCACCCCTACCCTGAGAACACTAGAGACCAAGGGGAGGAGCTGCCGTCCACTGAGGAGCTGCCGTGCACTGGACACCAGGCTTAGCACTGGGAACAGGATAAAAATAGGTTTTGCACAGGGAAGGAAACCATCCACAAAACAAAAAGGCAACCTACTAAATGGGAAATCTTTCAAATCATATGTCTGACAAGGGATTAATATCCAAAATATATAAATAACTTGTACAACTCAGTATCAAAATAAACAATCCAATTAAAAAATGGGCAAAGGACCTGAATAGACATTTCTCTTAAGAAGACATCCAGATGGCCAACAGACACATGACAAGATGCTCAGTGTCGCTCATCATCAGGGAAATACAAATCAAAATCACAATGAGCTATTACTTCACACCTGTCAGAGGGCTATTTTCAAAAAGACGAGAAATAACAAGTGTTACTGAGGATGTAGAGAAAAGGGAGCCCTCATGCACTGTTGGTAAGAATGTAAACTGGTGCAGCCACTGTGGAAAACAGTATAGAGGTTCCTTAAAAAATAAAAAAAAAAGAACTACCCTACAATCCAGCAATTCTGCTTCACGGTTGTTCATCTAAGGAGAACAAAAACACTAATTCTATAAGATATATATATCCCTATGTTTATTGCAGCAGTTTTTACAACAGATGTGGAAGCAACCTAAGCGTACATCGATAGATGAATGGATAAAGATGTGGTGCATGTACATGTGTGCATGTGCGCGCGCACACACACACACACACAAACATTACTCAGCTATAAAAAAAAGAATTCAATCTTGCCATTTGCAACATGGATGGACCTACAGGGTAATATGGTGAGTAAGGAGACAAACACTATATGATTTCACTTATATGTGAAATATAAAAAAGAAAATAAACTAAACAAAACAGAGGGGTGCCAAGGGGGAGGAGCTAATGTCAGGGCTATTAGCACAGAGCCCGCTTTCAGATCCTGTCTGCCTCTCTCTCTCTGGCCCTCTCCTGCTCATGCTTGCTCTCTCTCTCAAAATTAAACATTAAAAAAAAAATGTTAGGGAAAAAACCAAAACCAAACAAACAAGCAAAAAGCAAAGCAGAAATGAACTCGCAGATACAGAGAACAAACAATTGCCAGAAGGGAGGGAAGTAGGGAATGGCTGAAATAGGGGAAGAGGATTAAAAGGTACAAACTTCCAATTACAAAATAAATAAAACATGGGGATGCAGGGGGAATATAGTTAATAAAACTAACAACTTTGTACGGTGATAGACGGTAGCTAGATTTGTGGGGATCAGTTCATAATCACATAAACACAATCATGGTCGTGTACCTGAAGCTAATATAATATGTTAGTTACACTTCAATAAAATAAAATAAAAAATAAAATGCCCTCAACAAACTAATCGGCTCCAATGGGTTTCTAGTCACGGGGGGTGGGGGGGGGGGGAGTCAAGAACATTTTTTTTAAAAGAGGAAAAAAGTACAATAGCAATTTCATTCTGATGAAAACAAAACAAAAACAGCGTTAGGAAGTTCTGCTCCCCCTCCAGATACTTCTTGCAATTTGAGGTTTTTCTCTTTTAGGGAAGTTGATATATAACTGATATGAACATTATGTTGATTTCAGTCATACAACATAATGATTCAAAACGCATGTTTTGGGAAATGATCACCACAAAATTGTGACTTGTGCTCCTGATGTTTTATCAAGCCTGCTATTAAGTACAAGTATCATATACTTTCTAAAGTGAACCCGCTCCAGGCAGCGGTCATCAAACACGGAGCAACACTGGTAGTCCTGCCTTACAATTATCCTGTGCCTGGTGAACAGAGAGGGTGCTTCTGGCAGCAGCACCTGGGAGCTGGTCAGCCATGCAGGATCCCAAGCCCCACCCCTGACCTCCGGGACCACAGTCTCTGCCGGCGCGCCCCAACAATCTGTGATTTTCATGGCTGCTGAACTTAGAAGCACCGTAGAGGGAATGCCCAGGCCCCGACTGGGTCCCTCGGAAAAGAACATGGAACAGCACAAACAATGTGTGCTCATGAGTCAGAGGTGCCCAGGACCATTGCCAGTCCCACCGTTTGCTGTTGGTGATACTGGGAGTAGCTGTTACTGGACCTGAATCTCGGGGTGTGCATCTGCAGGGTGGGGGGTATGAATGGCGCCCGCTGGTAGAAACGCTGACAGGGTTAGGCAAGGTATTTGAGTACAGTGAGCCCAATGCGTAGCACCTACTAAGCAAGCAACTAATATTTGTTATCACATCATGATTACTTCCTGGCTCAAGTCTTCCCTGCATAAGCTCATACCCAGGCAAAAGCAGCTGACCAACTGGAGACGGTCTGTCCCTGTTGCCAGCAGCTAGAAGCAGAGGTGGCAGGCCTGGGGGGTGGATGATGGCTGTGGGTCCTCCGGCTTCCCCAGAGAGGCGGCCAGCCCCTCCCTCCCTCTTCTCGCCTGCACTGGGCCAGATGGAGGGGCAGCGGGGGAGCCGCCAGCATGGTCACTGTCCTCTGTGTGGGAGAGAAGCTGGCCCCAGCGTGAAGGGCAGGGAGAGGCCAGAGGAGGCCATCCACACCTCCTTTTTGCCCTCTGCCCAGTGTCCAGTGGCTTGAGGCCCTCTGCAGTCAGCTAGCACACACCATGCCCCAGTGGGTCCTCCTGTCCCAGCCTCCTCCTCTGGGTCCTTGTCTACGCCCCCTGGTCCCCAGCCTCTTCCTACAATCAGGCCCAGGCTTTCCACCACTCAGTCTGCCTGCACTGGGCAGGCCTGAATCAGCCCAAAGCCTCCCACCTCTCTCCGCTTCTGTCTTTCCTTCTTTTACTCCTCCAAACACAGAGTGTCGAGCACATGCTAGACACTCTTCTGGACACTAGAGATACACCAGTGGGCAAGTCAGATGAAGTCGCTGCCGTCAAGGTGCTTATATTCAGTCAATAGAGAGCAGGTTAAAGGGGGCAAGTGCAATGGAGACCAAGGTGGCAGGCGCTCATATTTGAGAGGCCCTCCAGCCTTTCAGGGGAGAGTCGGCTGCAGAAACACAGAAGCAGCTCCGGGGCTCCTGGGGACACACCAGCGGCCGAGCTGGCCTGACGTGGCAGTGGCAAGAAGTGGGCAGCTTCTGCGTGTATTCTGGAGGGGAATAAACGGGGACCCCTGAAAGAGAAGGCCCCAGAATGACTCTGGCATCTTGGCCCTGAGCATCTGAAGAATGATTTGCGTGTTTAGTAACTAATTGCTCACCAGACGCCTCCCTGCCCTCAGGATGGTACCTGGGAACCCTGCCCACTGCCCTAGGCCCGGGTCTCTGTGTCTGTGGCTACTCCGGGGCTCCCCAGAAACCCCTGGGCCCATGCCCACCCTCAGTCAGCTCAGCTCAGGCATCGGTTCTTCTCAGGGGCCTCTGTGCCCACTGACCCCCTGCCAGCATCAAGCGATCCACCCTTTGTAACCACAGCTGCAGTCCTCTGGTCCATAGGTGCTGGCTGAGTGGTGGCTCAGAGGCATTCTTTCTAAATGTCTGAGGAGCCTTGCAGGCAAGAATTATTATTATACATTTTCAGACTGGAAAGCAGGGTTTTAGCAATGTAATGTCACATGCCTGGAGCTACTCAACTAGTAAGAAAAAGACTCAGGGTCCAATCCCAATGCATCTGACTACAAGGGTTGACCATATATGGGCCTGTGGGACTACTTCAAATCACAGCACCTTGAACATTTTGTGGGTATTCTGGTTTGCAGGACTGCTGCTCCACTGGCCGGTGAGCTACTGCAGTGGGGGTGGTGAGAGGGATACTGCTGGCACAGAGGGACTATCTAATAAATGTTTGCTCAAGTTTTCCTTCAACAGAGGATTACAACCCAGACGTAAGAAGCTATCGGGTGGTTGTGAACCCATTTGAGATGCCAGTAATGGCTCTAGGCCCTCTTGCCCAACCTCGCATTCATTCCTACATTTATTCATTTGACAATCTAGTGATACAGACAGTAAACAGATAACTATACAAGTAAACAGATAAATATACTGAATAATTTAGATGGCAGTAAGTATGTGAAAAAAAGAGAGATAATATAATACAGAGCGCCGGGGTCAGAGAAAGGGAGCTACTTTAAGATGTTACACCCAGATTTTAATATCGCCCCCAATACCCAGAGACTACCAGGGAGACCAAGTCACTCATGCGAAAGCAAAGGGCTTTATTACAAGTTTAGGCTGGCCGAGCCTAAGCTCGGGCTAACAGACTTTACCAACGCTGCGGATCCATGCAGAGAGCCCCGAACAAAGGCAGGGTAGGGCCTTTATGAGTTTGGAAGGGGGAGTTAACCATATATTGATACTTTTAGTGGCAGCCAATCACAACATTTAGAGTATTGACCAATCACAGAGTGGCCTCACGTAGGCGTAGCTTCTATCTCTAGGCCTGCCCTTAGAAATGTTAAGGGTGTTAGCCGGCCTTTGGTCCATCCTGCCTTGGGCAACATGTGCCCTTCTATTGTCTAATGATTAGAGTCAGTTTGGTTCAGACCTGTGTCCTTACAAAGTGTGGCAACAGAGAAGGCATCTCTGAATCCTGAGTGGTGAGACGATCTTGGAGGAGATCATTCAGGTGGAAAGAACACTGGGTGCAAAGGCCTTGCAGCGGGAGTGAGCTTGCTACCTCTGAGCAGCAGAAAGCAGGCCAATATGGAAGGGATAAGGGAGCAAGAGGAGAGAGAAGTGAGAGATAAAGCTAGGTAAGCAGTGGCCAGCTGATGCAAAGCCTGAGGCCTTGGTGAAGGTCTGGAAGGGCCATGAGATGCCTCTGGAGGTTCTGAATCCTGAAAGACACAGATCTGATGCACCTCTTCTAATGATGCACATAAACATGTGCACACAAACTGTGCGTGGGACCTAAGGATGGCAAGATAAGGATTTCTGTTGTAGAGTCTAGTTCTATAGTACATGGGTGAATCATAATAAAACAAGCTTCACTTCAACATTTGCTCTATTTTTTTTCCAATCTCATAGACAATGATGTGCCGTGGCCTCACAGAGAGCAAACCTTTCTCTGCTTTGGTAAAAAATAAGTCTTACCCTGCACACTGTTGGTGGAAAAGAGAAAATGGGACAGTCGCTACAGAAGACAGTATGGTGGTCCTTCCCCACAAAAAACTGAACACAAATTACTGTTGATCCAGCAGTTGCAGTTCTAGGTATATGCCTGCAAGAAGTAAAAGTGGGAACGCGGAGAGATATTTGTACACCCCCGTTCACAGCAGCGTTACTCGCAAAGCCCAGAGGTGGAAGTGACTCCAGGTGCCGTCGGCAGATGAGTGGATCCGCGGAATGCGGCATGTTCACGGGGGAGTATCAGTCAGACTTGGAAAGGAGGGAAAGCCTGACACGTGCTACCACATGGGGGAACCTTGAGGACGTTATGCTGAGTGAAACGAGCCAGTCATGAAAAGACAAATACTGTATGATTCCACTCCTGTGAGGTCCCTGAAGTAGCTGAATTTGCAGGGACAGAAAGTAGAGTGGTGGGTGCCAGGGGCTGGGGGAGCGGGGAACAGGGGTTGTTTGATGGGTAAAGGTTTAGTTTTGCAAGATGAAAAGAGACCTAGAGATGGATGGGGGTGGTGGCGACACAACAATGTGACTGTACTTGGCACCACTGAACTGTACATTTAAAAGTGGTTAGGATGGGGGCGCCTGGGTGGCCCTGTCAGTTAAGCCTCCAACATCGGCTCAGCTCATGATCTCATGATTCATGAGTTTGAGCCCCACATTGGGCCCCACGCTGGCAATCTGGAGCCTGGTTGGGATTCACTCTCCCTCTCTCTTTCTCTCTGTCCCTCCCCCAATTGCTTGCTCTCTCTTACTTTCTCATTCTCAAAATAAATTTAAAAAATAAAAACAGAAAAAATGTTCTGGATGGTAAATTTTGTGTATTTTACCACAATTACACACTTTTAGGAAGTCTCTGGAGCCCCTCAGTCCCTCAGCTGCATCCTTACCAGCCTCTGTCCCCATGTCCTCACAGCACTGGTGTCCCCCCATGTCCTAAGACTGACTGTCCACTCAATCCCCTCACTATGTGAAGAAGACAAGTAAAACAGCTGGTACAGATGAGGCCTTAAAAGCTCTCCAGTGAAGAGAGTCCCAGGGGTTGAGCCTGGCATCTCAACAATTCTATGTCTGATTTCTTGACCATTTTTTTTTATAAGTTTATTTTCGTTTACTTTGAGAGAGAGAGAGAGAGAGAAAGAAAACGGGCAGAGAAGGGGCAGAGAGAATCCCAACCAGGCTCTACACTGTCAGCACAGAGCTTGATGTGGGGCTTGAACTCAGGAACCAAGAAATCATGATCTGATCCGAAATCAAGAGGTTGACACCTAACTGAACGAACCACCCAGGCGTCCCTGATTTCTTGCCTTTTAAATCTTACCTAAATCATTTTGTTTCAACGGATTTCCTCTTTTGCCTTTTGTGGACACAAAGAACAGCTGGTGACCATCCTCTATGAAATAAGACTCCCAAAGACTTAGACAGCATTATTCAATTACCTTGCTTCTTTGAAGATGCAGAGAACCTGTTTTCAACATTCCCCAGCCTGAAGCTGCAGTGATATGCTCTTTGTGAACTGAGCTTTGGGCCCTCAACTGTGCTTTGTGTGTGAGTTTGGGTACATCATTTCTTTTTTTTTTTAAGCATTTATTCATTTTTGTGTGTGTGTGTGTGTGAGAGAGAGAGAGAGAGCGAGAGCAAGAGAGTGTGACCGGGAGAGGGGAAGAAAAAGATGGAGACACAGAATCTGAAGCAGGCTCCAGGTTCTGAGCTGTCAGCACAGAGCCTGACATGGGGCTCGAACCTATGAGCCAAAGTTGGACACTTAACACACTGAGCCACCCAAGCACCCTGCAAATCATATCCTAAGGACATCTCTGGCCCTGCTCACGGCAGGCCTCCAAAGGAGGCAGGTGGCCTCCCATTTGGGCCTCAGAGAAACAAATTTGGGGAGACTGTCTGAAGATGTACCCCTCCGTCTGGGATTAAGCCAAGTCCCCAGGGGCTGCTGGCAGAGACCACCTTGGCTTGCTCACCCTGTGTGCAGTGGCTTTTATACATGACGCTTGGTGAGGCACTCTGGCCCACTCTGCAGACACCACAGAAACCACAGAAAAAGGAGGTAATGCCGTGGTGCCATTATTCTTAGGGTACAGCTGAGGGTGGGCTGCTGACTCGCCATGAACACGAGAAGGTGTGGGCGGCACTGCTCCCGGGACTCAGAGCCAGGAGGGCCTGCACATCTTAAGCATGGCTCATTTTTCCTTTACGGACTCTAAATCCAATCCCTGATGAGTTTCGACTGTATTTCTGCTGCTAGAGAACTCTAAAGCAAATATGGGGGTTATCTCTGGAAGGGTGCTGTCCCACAGAGCTTTCTGTGATGATGGAAATTTTATGGATTTGTGCTACCCAATAGTGTAGCCACTAGTTACATGTGGTTACCAAGTCCTTGAAAATGTGTTGAGATTGAGAAACTGGATTTTGCATTTTAATTAACTCAAATTTTAAATTTAAAGGGCCACATGTGGCTACTGGCTACCAATTAGCTCTAGACACTATACAGGAAATGCAAGCACCCTGATGTCACCTTTGGTTTATGTGACTTTCCTAGCAATATAGTCTACTTCAAATCCCTTTGTTGTCTTAATTATTTTTAATCATCTTTTTGTGTAGGGGGCACCTGGGTGACTTTCAGTTAAGTGTCAGACTTCGGCTCAGGTCATGATCTCATGGTTCATGGGTTTGAACCCTGCATTGGACTCTGTGCTGACAAGACAGAGCCTGGAGCTTGCTTCAGATTCTGTGTCTTCATCTCTCTCTCTGCCCCTCCTCCATTCATACTGTCTCTCTCACTCTCTCTCTCAAAAAATAAACATTAAAAAAGTCGTCTTGTGTGGTATATATCATTGTCAACTATGCTTTTAAAATGTGAGGTCTTCTTACATGTACAAAAAAAAAAGGATAACATACTCACATTCCCAATTTCTCTGACTAGGTACATCCTCCCCACTTTGTGCAAAATGGAGTTACTAATATGTTCATTTAAGGGAAGGGTGTGCAGGAGTGGGGAAAGCCTCCTCTTCTGTTTCTTCATCTGGATGCTGCTTACACAACCGTTCACTTTGTGAAAACTCACTGAGCTGTGTGCTTATAATATAGGTAGTTTTCATACATTATTTATATGATTCTTCCATAAAAAGTAAAGGGAAACCTATAAAGAGAACCTGTTGTGTCCAACATCTGATGTTAATTTAGCTCTAGGGGATGCAGGAAGATTCAGAGGACATGGACCGGGGCTCCAGAAAGCTGCAGTGTAGCATCAAGTAGTGCCAAGAAAGGAGAGAGGAGTTTCAGGAGGAGGAAGTCTTCCTTTCCATCTTATCATATCTCAGTAGAAAACATTTTCAGGAGTGCCTGGCTGACTCAGTGTGTAGAGCATGTGACTCTCGGGATCAGGGTCATGAGTTCAAGCTCCATGTTGGGCATATGACTATATTGAACAAAGGCCTGCATTCCTGAGACCAAAGATAGATATTTTTCTCACTTTTTTGACACTTTGATGCTCTAACTTCAAAAGCCTGCACCTACACAGGCTTTATAACCATTTAAATGTGTGAATCTTTGAATATTCTTTCAATGGTTCCTTTGAGCACAGTCCAGGCCACTCTTTTATACTTTTTACTTTCACTTACATTATTACAGGCATCAAGAGAAAAAGTATTCTAATTACTGCAAAAAAGGAAGAAGTCTCTTCAAAACAATCACATTTACTTTGGTCTGGTAGCATAAATAAAACCCTTCCGTTTACTTTTACTTATTCAACTGCATCATATTTTGCATGCAAGCATGGGCGATCTTCAAAACACAGAAGAATTTTTTTTCTCACATTTCCAAAGAGACTATAGAGCAAATGCTAGCTAGCATTCAACTCACTGAATAATAAAGCAATATTATTTAGTTTCTTATCTGTGTAGTTCAAAGGAAAATCTGAAATGTATCTGTGTCCTATAAACAGTAAATATCTCAAGGCGATCTTTCTGACCTGAGCAGTGTGGCCTGCCTACAGTTTTAACCAGTCATCCGACATGTGCCAAACTCTCACTTCATTTTGGGATATGTGGATTACACTTCTGATGCTTAATGTCAAAATCAAGAACAACTATGAAGCTGTACCTGTGATTCAGCACCTTCAGGAGGTGATTTCAAGATAATGGCTCCTAATTTGCTATCAACTTTCTCCTTCCAGGTAGCCAAATGTGAAAACGGAGATGCCTGAGCCAGAGGTTTTTCAGAAAATCAAAGTCCTGGGGCGCTTGGGTGACTCAGTCAGCTGAGTGTCCGACTTCTGCTCAGGTCATGATCTCCTAGCTTGTGAGCTGGAACCTCACATTGAGCCCTGCTGACAGCTCAGAGCCTGGAGCCTGCTTCAGATTCTGTGTCTCCCTCACTCTCTGCCTCTCCTCCCTCGAGCTCTGTTTCTCTCTCTCTCTCTCTCTCTCTCTCTCTCAAAAATAAACAAACATTAAAAAAAAAGAAGAAAAACCAAGTCCTATATGCTTGAAACTGACTTACATGTAAATTCTAGAAAGCTTGTGTTTGGAAAGCATTTATCAGGTAGGGCCAAGTGTAGGCCACTCTTAAACCTACTGCTGAATTTTGCATTCTAGAGTATGATTAATGATTCTGAAAGGGTGTCAGACAACCACTGATGGGAGGAGAAACAGGTCCAGGAATTGAGTGACATATTAACCACAGAAGGGGGACAGTCCACTGTATCCATTTCCTTAAAATGTATCCAATCACCTCCTCCCAAGCTTAATGAAAGCCAAAATGCCAAAAACATACTCCTTTAAGTATTTAAGAAAAAGTAATTTTTCAAGCAATCGCTGGATTCCAACCACCTACCTCCTGCCTACCGGGAGAAAGAGGACAAAGGTGGGGAAGCTCTAGAGAGGAGAAGGACACAAGCGCATCCTAGGGAATGTCAATAGAGTTTACAATTTTCAAAGAGCTGCATTTCCTGGAGGTCCATTGTGGAAGTGAAGAACGCACTGGTAGAAATTCCCTAAATGTGAGGGAGTAGATTCTGGAATGTTCAATAAGCTCATCTGAAATCCCTAGGGGCCCCTAGCATTCAGTGCCGGCTCAGAGAGCGGGTGAAGAGGCGTGCAGAGGGCCTGCCAGTTACTCGCTGAGGCACAGAGCCAAGGCAGTGAAGTGAAAACCACCTAAGCAAAGAGCCCTTGGCGCCCCCTCTTCTGTTCCGGTAGAGTATGGCTGCTCCACTCTAAGAGAGAGAGGGGCCACTGATCCATCCCTTTTTTAATCAACTCATTGCTCTTTACCAGGTACTAACCAGGGTTTCGGCCAGAGCCAGCCTCCTAGTTTCTCTGTCCCCCCGCCAGGGACAGGGAGGCAGACACGACAGAGGCCTGTTCCCCGCCCCCCACCCCCACCCCCAGGTACCTGCAGAAGTATCTTGTTCCCATCGAGGTCCTCCGTCTGCCAGCGCCCCTCACTGATGGGACTGCAGGGATTGGGCAACAGAGGCACGAGCTCGCCGATGTCCTTGACCCGGAACTCCAGCACCGAGGAGTCGGTGGGGACCGGGGTCTGGTCACAGGGCAGTCTCTTCAGGGAGAACTGGATGTCCACATCCAGATTGGAGAAAATGGGGAAGATGCAGAAGTCGGTCTTCTTCTGGCTGGGGCTGCGCCGGAGGATCAGCTCGTAGAACTTGAGGATGTCGGCGTAGTTGTCGTGGCGGCAGTAGATGGTGAAGCGCACGATCTCCCGGCCGTAGTGCACGGGCCGGATGGCCCACAGCGGCGTGCCGGGGGCCAGCGTGAAGAAGTCCTGGCTGCACGGCAGGTAGGGCAGGAACCTGCGCGGCACGCGCTCCGTGTGGTGGTGGCGCCAGGGCGGCCGCTGCAGCGTGCGGTGCAGCTGCAGGATCTGCTCCTCGCCGTACTCCTCCTGCAGGAACAGAACCACCGCCAGCGCCGGCTGCGCCACCTTCGCAGGCTTCCGCCGCCGCCGCGACACTCCCCTTTCGGAGACCCGGAACAGCTGCAAGTCCGGGTGGATCCAGGCCAAGACCTTGTCGATGGCCTCCTGCAGGGGCTGGGATTCCCCGGGGTCTGCGATTATGTGGATGCTAACCAGGAAAGGGTCCTGCGCCTCCTCCACGGAGAGCTCACCTGGGGGGTGCAGAAAGAGAAGGAAAAGACCGTGAGCGTGTCATTAAAGGTGTCCTGTGAGGGCCTGCAAAGCCTTCACAGGAGAAGCTAACTTCTCGCTGCACTGACTCCATGATCATGAGGACATTCTGATCCCAAGCAGGCTCGCAAACACCGCTGCGGCATGCAGTACCCCGGCCGGCTGAAAAGCAGAGAATGGACTACTGCTGCGAAGAGTTCTCACACTTGCCAGTGCTAGGATGACCCAGCGCTGGAATTCATCGAGGCCAGTGTCCTTTGTATTAGGTGGTAGAAAGTCCAATCTCCACCAATCTGGAAGGGACCACACGCCCGTTAGAAAGACACTGCAGTATTAAGTGTATGCTATTTAGTATTTTGGGAAGGAGCTGCAGGGCCTCACCCCATGCAAGTCCCTGCACCACTGCACTCCTCGGATTGGCTTGTTTTGCTGGTTGATTTTGTTCATTCATTTAACAAACATTTATGGAATCCTTTCTTCATGCCTCTAGCTAGGTGCTGGGCCAGGCACTCACTCTAACTGACAGATAAAGCTCTGGCAGGTGAGGCATGCTGCGTCCAGTAGACCCATGGTGGGGTGGCCTGGCAGTCAGCACCTTGCTGCTGGAGGAGCCAGGGGGTGGTAAGGTCTGTGCGGAGGGGGGAGCACAATGTTCTCACAGTGTTCTTGCTGAGGCTGCTTACTGGGGCTGTGGCTAGGGGTGGGGGCCACAGGGTAGGACCACTGCTGCCTGTGTGATGCTGTCTTGCTGGCTTCCCCTCAGGCCACATCCACTCGGGCCCACACATCCTGAACGGGTAGTGTACCCCTCAATGTCTCTGGCAGAAAGAACATCTGGGAGCACTGAATTCAAGTGAGGCTGACCATGTAAGTTGGCAATGGTACACCGAAGAATGAAAAGTTTGCTGGCCATGCTGGCATATTTCTAATTCAGAAATATTCAGCACATTTTCTCAGCCTGATATAAGACTTGTTCTTTTAAATGATAACTCTATTTGCATTTTTACAGGCTTTATGACTCATCCAAGGGAAGTCAAGAAATCTCAAAGTCCATTGTGACTTGGGGGTTGTGGCTAGATTTATCTAGAACATAGATCTTTCATTACACACACGCTTCACAATGTCCACTAGGGTATTAGACAGAAGTCATTCATGCAGTCAATAACACTGACAAGTGTGATGTGCTTTTAGGAACAACAAACTTGATCAATTCACATGACAAAAAGTCAATTTTTTTTCTAGGTTTGCAAGACATGCCAAATGGGCTTGCGAGTATATTTCATCACATTTGCCTGTAATAATATGGTTTTAACTTTGTTGGGTCAAAACCTGTCTGAATTTTCATCCCAACTCCGACTGTTAGATTATCTCACTTAGGAATAGTTAATTCAGTTTGTTGTTGCTTTTCTTATTTACTCATTTACTTATGCATTTATTGAGCAATCACTATATATCAGACTCTTGAGAGACAAGAAAGCTGATATCATTGAGTACTATGGGCATCTGTCTGCATAGACTCTGGTGTGAATAGTGCTGTTCCCCTGGAATTGTGCAGTGTACAACCTGGACAACCACAACAGCAGCCCTCTAAAGAACCGTAAGTCACAAATGAGAACTTCAGAGGTACAGTCAGAAAAATTAAAACTCAATCTGATATATGCCTACAGGAAATACAACAGAGTAGCATTTTTAGGCAGGGATTAGAGTCTAAAGTCACCCTGATGTAAAAATTACCTGTAGACAATATTACTACTGAAAGTCCCTTAAATTTCCAATATAGTTCTAAAGGTCCTACTTGCAACAAGAGAGCACAGCCAGACAGGTGTTCCTTTGGCTGAACACCAGATGAAATAACAGGCTTACTCAATGGCTTATGTTGTAAAAGAGGGGTCTTGTATCAGTAAACACCAGACCCCTACGCAGTAGACTGTACCTTTTCCCTACAAGTGCCTTCTGGAACATAAGGATGACAAGGTAACAGCAAAGTCAAGGCTCAGTACTTCCACGATCATGGACTAGAATGGTGGGTGAAATTATGTAACCCCAGCCCCTTCTGGCTGAGCATGTATTCTTGAATTTGTATGAGTTAAATATGAGCATGATGTCATTCCAATTTACTACCACGCGACAAAGGACGGAGCAACTTTTCTTCCAGAGTGCTTCTGGGAAGGTTTTCCGGAGGTTTCTGAAGTGGGCCTTGAAGGGTAAACAACATCTCACTCATAGTACCCTCAAATCTGGGGGAGATCACTGCAGGAAGAGGGAGAACTGTTTATGAAGGCACAGAACGGTGCAAAAAAACAAGCACATTTGGAAGGGGGTGGTGAGTAATTCTGAAACATGGCAACAGATGCAGCAGGAAAAATGGACCGCAGCCAAGTTGTACAGGGCTTTAGCTCAGTTTGGTGGTGATAACGGGCAGTGGGAAGTTTTAATAAAGGGATGCTGGGATCCAGTCAGCAGCAGGCCAAGGAAGAAGTCAGAAAATGGATAAAGAGCCTAGACAAGAGATAACCAGGACTTGGCCCTGGAGGAGAGGGCATTATTGGCCCTCGTTCTTTACCCTGCCCTGTCTCCTTGCTCTCTGCCATGGGGCTTTATAGTTTCTCCCACTACATGGGTGACGTGCTCTCCCCACCCTTTGACTTCGGATTCGACCATATGCCTAACTTTGGTCAACAGAAAGACAAGGGTGACGTGTGTTTGGGCCTGCCTTCTTGTGCTTCTGACATTTCCATGAGAAGAACGTGCTCCGGCTAAAGCATCAGTGACAGAAAGCGGGAAGTGAAACACACCGATCACAGCCACCCCAGCTGAGTCCGGCCTGTATCAGCCAACCTCAGACACACATAGAAACATAGTAAGAGCCCCCGAGCCGTGCCTGGTCCAGACCACCTGACATGTGAGAAATAAGAAATATCTGTTGTTTGAAGCCACTGTTTGGGGGTGGTCGTTACGCAGCAATACTTAGAGGTGCAGTGGGAACACAGAAAAGGCACAGATGCACAGGCTACTGAGGAGACGCAGGTGACTGGGCCTGGAGCCCACGGGCCTGGGACGGGAGGTGGGGAAAACAGGAGAGGGGTGGCCCAGGAGGTTTCTGGCTTGACTGACTGGTCAGATATCCATGCCTAACTAAGACCTACAAAATAGAAGGGCAGAGTTGGGGGTAAAGATAAGGAGTTCCACTGGCCATGTTGGCGTGAGGTGCTAAGTGATTTCCAGGAGGGATGTCCTGTTAGCAATTGGACCCATGCACAGTTGAGGTCATGGGCTGAATTTAAGGATGGCTCAGTTACCTGTCAACTGTATTCTTGCTTTCATACCCCCGTAAAAATCTGAATCAATGGAAATCATCATGGCGGCTTAAGAAACAATCAGAATTCATGGGCTCTTGGGTTCTTCTCTTTGTTTGCTCTTCTGCTCACCAGGCTACTTTGTTTCACTCAACATTAGCACCACTGTGAAGCACGGCTGAAACACACACAGTGACAAGGCAAACCAACGAAATCTCCCACCAGTCAGCAACTCTCACAAAGGTAGGAGAATGTACCACACTCAAGTAAAACGTGTATTTCACTTTTCCATGGTCATTTGATGTCCATGTGGGGGGAGTGGGGACATGTGACTTTGCCAAATGTTAATGAATGCTCAGTATAAATAGAAAGAGGTCGAAAGGCTTTGAAAGATTTGTGGGATGAAGACATTTTACTTGAGGAAATTACGGATGATTTCTGTGAGAGGAGAAAAGGACATATGGAGTAGAAACGACGTTGGAGAAGAGAAGTTGGCAGAGCAGCAAGGCAGTCCTGTTGAGACCCTGAGCCTCCTCTCAGGGCGCGCACAGCCACGTGCATGGAGAGACATTGTTAGCTAACACACACACGATGTTCTCTGTGGGCTGGCACTTTCTCCCTGTTCTACGTACACGAACCCATTTAATCCTTAAGACAACCCAGGGGGTGGGGGTGGTACTATTATTGTCTCCATTTTCGAGAGCAGAAAATCGAGGCACAGAGAGGCAAAGTAATCTGCCAAGGTCCACAGCATCTGAGATGTGTCTGCACGGTCACTGACGGTTCTGCAGAGGAAGGTGCTTACCCTCTCTGGTGCACTCATTTCACAGCAGGATGAGAGCTGCCCGGCCCCATCACTTCTGGCCACATTGCTACTCTTCACCCCTCTCTGCTGCTTTCCTGCCTCCTTCTAGCTGGCTGGCTTCTCTGCCACCAGGCAATAGCTCTGTGTCTTGGACACTCATTTACATCTCTTTCTTCTGGCCTTGGGTGTGTGAAGAAGAATCATCCAGAAACCACCTCCCTGATGGCACACCACCAAGTCTTTACATCTGAGCACTGCCCTCTCATGCTTGCAGGGGAGCCTGAAGCCTGGGTAAGGGGAGGCCCCGGGGAAGGTAGCTTCTGAGTCCCCAACACAGAGTTGTCAGAACACCTCTGTCTGCCACACAAAGGTTTCCCAGAGAGAGCAGGAACAAAGACCGTGCTGATGCCCGCCTGGACGAGTGCATGTTTTCAGCTTTTCAGAAAGGCAAGACGCCCAGATTTCGAGCAGGGTGGGGGCACGGCAAGAGGCATCCAACCAGGCACCAGCTCGCCTGGGCAGCCTGGGATGCAGCCAAGAGCCAGCAAGGAAGGAAGATGAAGACCCGACGCCCGAGCTCCCTTTGCACTGCGTGAACCAGGGCGATGTAAGTGGCTTAAATCCTACCCTGAGAATAAGGAGAATGAGCGGTGGCATTAATATGCTCCAGCCATTGCCAGCATGTGCCCACTGCAAGAGGCCCTCAAATAAACAGGCACAAAGAGCCCCAGGGTGCAGCTCCCAACTGTCACTGGTGCTAGGGTTATCCACACCCCAAAGAAAATGTGTCTCCTGGAGCTGATAGGAAAGCAAGTATTTGAGGGGAAGGAGAGGAAATGTGAATAATTAATTGTCATGGAAAGCCTCCCTCTTCCCTGGAGAACCAGGGACGCCGCGACGGTGGGAGGTGCTCCGCCTTTATCATATCTATTACATGTCTTCTCGGAGGGCCTCAGAGAGCACCTGTTCAGCTAGAGTGAGACACAGACCAGAAATGAACCGGGCAACAGACTGACTTCCACAGGGCCAGTTAGAGGATGGTAGCTGTTCACAAATTTACAGGTATTAACAAAGCTTTCAGATCACTTTGCATTTCCCAAGAGGAGAAGGAAGATTCCTTCCCATGGGGTCATATACAGTTAGAATTTTTCTTTGATAAACAAAAACAAAAACCAGCTTTAAGTAAAAGCACTGCGTGAATCGGGCCTTCTATGAAGCAGGTGTCCTATGAATCCGTGTATCTGTTACATTTCCACCCAATATTTCACTTCTCTTGAATATCCCTTTTGTCTCTTATTTATGTATTAAGAAGAAAATGTTTTTGTTTATTTTGAGGGAGAGAGAGCAAGCAAGTATGAGTAGGGCAGGGACAGAGAGAGAGGGACAGAGAATTCTGAGCAGGCTCTGCTTGTCAGCACAGAGCCTGATGCGGGGCCCGAACTCACGAACCGTGAGATCATGCCCTGAGCTGAAGTCTGAAGCTTAACCGATGAGCCGCCCAGGTGCCCCAGTCTCTGAAGTTTAAAAGATAATTTAGACAGTAATAATCATGTATTAACCTCTTATCTGCCAGACACTGTCCTAAAAGCTTTACATATATTATCTCATTTAATTTAAGCCATGATAAAGGTGTATTCTCCCCATGCTGCAGGTGAAATATTCATGGACCTGAGATGGGCCATCCAGCCAGAGAAGAGCAGGGTCTCTGTGCTCTGCACCTGTGCGCTTTCTCGGCCCTCTAGCTCTCCATCCTTGGCTTGCTTGGCTGGGCTGTGAGACTGTGGCTCAGCTCCTCCAGGCAACGTGGGCAGCAGATTCCGCTCTGAGTGGAGGGTGGAGGGCCCTGACGCCTGGGCAGTTCCTGGCAATCCCTGGCCTGCGTGGACATGTTAAGCTGGAGTCTGGCAAAGTCCGGGCAGGGACTGAGGTCCCTCTGCCTGCCAACAGGCATGCTGATGCCGGACCTCCCACTCAGCTGTCCCAGAGCTGCCTGCACTGGGACTCCTGCCATTCTTCACACCCGGGGGTGGGGGAGGAGGGGGCTTCACACCAGTCTTGCCTGTGCCTGTCTCCCGCTGCCTGGTGCCTGCCAGGCTGGCCCTCCTCCCAGAACTGGCAAACTACTGTGTGTCCCCAAAGTACTTCCTTCCCCGCAGCAAGGTATGTCTAGTTCAAAGTCCAGATCTCTCATTTCAAAGGCAAAGCCTGGCCAACTCTCAGGATACAAGTTCAGAAGTTTTGGGCCATGGTCGATGTCTCTGTCATTTTATCCACAATTTATCACTGACAACTTAACAATTCTATACAAATTATTTATTGAATCAAGCACTGTTCATTGAACACCCACTATGTGCTGAGCACTGTAGGATACAGTGGGGAATGCAGGAATGTCTGCCTTTCTAGAACTTATCATGGGGGGAGGGGTCAGAGCGAGCAAGTACAGAAGATGAGGTGCAAGGGACACTTCCCTGAACAAACCTGTACGGAATGCGGTGCAGTGGGAGGTTTCCCAGGCAACAGCCATAACCACTTAGCATCCCCTGAATAAACTACCGTGCGCCACTCCAGGGCCACGAGTCCTGCGGAGGCCCGCCAGACCCAGGGCACCTCCAGCTGCCGCAGGTTTAGGGAATTTGGCCCTGGAGCTTGCCTGGAGATTTCGCTAACCACAGATGCAGGAGGCTGAATACACTCCTTATTTGCATTTCTAAAGCCCCACTCTAAGGCACTCAACCGCTGAGGAACTTGGATCCCCAGGATCAGACCCTCTAGATTGAGTGGCAGAAAACCCAGGTGAGGCGGTGGATTGGGCAAAGGCAGGCCAGGCGCAGGCTGCCGCAGGGGAGAAAAATTAGGTCAGGAAGCAGGAGGAACAGAGGCTCCGAGTGACAACACAAACCCTGGGGCATTGTGAGGTGCCACAAAAGAGCCACCCTCCCCCCACTAAGCTGCCCGTCTTCCCGGGAATGCCTGAAGTAAAAGCTCTCAGAGCAGGGCTTCCAAATTCCTTCTCCAGAGAGTCTATTCATCCAGAATGTAGTGAATAATCTGCCTTTATCCTTTTTTTTTTTTTTTTCAGATTTTCTTTAAAGCTAGTTCCTCAAACCTCTGAACTAATGAACAAACTGAAGCCATTCCCTTTGCCCCTGCCAATACCGAAGATAAAAATCTCAGGCTTTTCTCAATCCTTAGTAATGTTTCATTTTGACAAGGCTTTTTTGGTTGACCCGCAACTCTGGGCTGTGAAAGTGGCAAGGCTGAACCCAGTGCCAGCCCCAGCGGAAGCCAAAATTAGATGCATGGTGGGAGTTGTGAAAATCTGGTGGCAACCAGGTGACACGCAAAGTTTTTAACACAGGGCATCCGAACTGCATTCATAATGCAGATAAAAAGGTTCCTGTCTCAAGGTGCCTGGGTGGCTCAGTGGGTTGAGCTTCCCACTTTGGCTCAGGTCATGATCTCACGGTTCAGGAGTTCGAGCCCTGTGTCAAGCTTTCTGTTGTCAGTGCTGAAGCCGCTTTGGATCCTGTCTCCATCCCTCTGCACCTTGCCAACATTCTCTGGCTCGCTCAAAAATATATAAACATTAAGAAAAAAGTTCTCCTCTCTCAGCCTTTCTTGTAATTGAAGAATGGAATATTGGCTGAGGTGGTTAAGGCAAAACCTGTCTTCTCATTTGGCAGAGGACAGCAGTGTGGAATCTTCCCGATCCTTAGGCCTTTCACAGCCGTAAGGAGAGCTGTCTGCCTGCTCTCTATTCTCACAGTCTGTCGCCGGGCCGATTCAGGGATCTGGATGTGTGGCACCTGCTCTTGACCTCATTCTGAAACCAGGGCACTATTAAGAACGAAGCAATAGAGGGGCACCTAGGTGTCTCAGTTGGTTAAGCATCCAACTTCAGCTCAGGTCTTGATCTCCCAGCTCCTGAGTTCAGGCTCTGTGCTGACAGTTCAGGGCCTGGAGCCTCCTTCCGATTCTGTGTTCCCCTCCCTCTCTCTCTCTCTGCCCTTCTCCACCTAGTGACCTCTCTCTCAAAATGAAATAAAACAACAAAAAAATTTTTTTTAAGAATGAAGCAATAGAGAAAGTAAGGCAGAGTCTTTTAGATACCCTGCATTTTTTCGACTTGAAAATGAAAACTGCATTTTATTTTGTAAGTGTTTCTAAGTTTCATTCTGAAACAAACCTCCAGATAGGAAGAAGAGGGGGAAGCTAAGGCCAGCCACTAACCAGAAAGCAACGACAAGGACACTTGAAACGCCAACACAGCCTGGCAGAAATGCTGAATGGGGACCAGGGGGTTGCTAGGTCATTAGTGTGAGAAGGTATAAAAGCAGGAGCAACAATGAGCAGAGTTACCCTCCCCAGCAGAGTTATCTAAGTCCTCAGGACCATAGTGATTTTGAAAGTTTATGAGACAGTAATGCAGGTCTGGTGCACACCAAAGCCTGACGCTTAATGCTGGACCAAGACCCTCAGAATATCGAAGTCAAGGGCTCCACATGACAGAAGAGATGCTAGTACTTTACATAGAACCCTTTCTTCTACTCAGGAATTTGCATTCCTTTTCAACCACTTCACATATACCTTGTCATTTTCATCAGTGGCAAAGTCACCCTGAGAGCCGGGACCCAGAAAGTTCTACAGACTTGGAGATGAGGCAGCAGGGCTGGCAGACAACAGGGTTAAAACATTCATTTTGTTTTGAGAAGATAGGTCTATCACAATGCAACAGACAAGAGGGGAGGATGGTGACCAACAATTTGTTCATCAGCCAACCCCAGACCTCTAACACTGCTAGTGCTGATGGGAGGAATCCTCAGAATTATAGTAATTAAGACTTATTTCACAAAGGGATTTCCTCTAGCAGGATGTTGAAAAATCAAATAACGTTTAGCTATTACAACTGTTTTAGGAAAAAGCACTACATAGGTGCCTATAAAATATATCCCGAATGCTGTAGTAGAAAAACCAGCGATGCGATCTGGTGCTGGCTTTGCTCGTGATCAAACACCAGCGATGCCAGGAATGGAATCCGTGGGTCCCTTCTCTCTTTTTTTTTTTTTTTGGCTTAAAAATTTGATAAAATGCTCCAATGCTTGACCAATCTGAACATGATCCTGATATCTTCCTGGCCCTTGTTTCCATTTCCTTAGAAAATATGTACCTTGCAGCCCCTGGAAGAGCAAGCCCACTGGACATGACTAGAAAATTAAAGATGGGTGAGGCATTTGGTCCAGCCTCCTGTCATAGGTGAGGTCCAGCGACTCGCCCAGGTTGACTGGCTCCTCAACGACAGGGCTAGAAAGGGAACAGACATCATCTCCCAGACTCCCAGTTCAGGGCTCTCCTTCAGCTCTGAAGCGCTCACCCTTGTAAACAGCCCCAACGACTACACCGCAGGAGAAGCGGTCCCTTCCGGAGCTCACGACCTAACTGGGGAAGCAAGGTGTTCACACACGAGAAACAGAAGAAAAACACGTAGTGGAAGATATGTTCTAAACAACACAGCAGTCGAATTTCCCAGAGAATAACCACAGGTTCCCTTCACCACAATTTTCTGCCAGCCTTGTGGCCCTCGGCCTGCAACTTCGGGGCTGCTCACTGCTTCGGGGGAGGGTGGGGGCAGACAGACCCCTCGGTCAAGTTTCTGAACTCGTGTGTAGTTTTCAGATCACAGTAGAGAAAACATCTTGAAGGGCAAAGGCTGTCTATTGCAAGGGCTGGGGCTCTGGAGACGGAAACGGCTTTCTGAGCCAAGAGAAGCTAAAAACCTAGAGCAGCGGGTTTGCCCCATGCGTCACGCGTGCGATGCTGCCAGAGCGGCCGTTCCAGCTCAGAGGACATCGGGTTTGGGCTTCTGACAGAAGGAAGAAGACTGGAAGGGACCTGCCCGACATCTGGATGGCAGAGGGTTTCCGAGGAGAGATCATGTGCCGAAACTTCTGGGCTGAGCCCTGCAGGGGTGGGGTTCCCAGAGCAGAGCACACCTGTGCCTTCAGTTGCCAGGCGTGAGGGCAGCTCAGGGGTCAAGTTCAGCTTCACTGTAAGAACAGTGGTTCTAGTTTTATGCTTGAGCATGTGACTATAAAAATTCATACTCACTACAACAGGAGGTTCATACAGAGTTCTCACCAGAGAGTAGAAAGTGCTAGAATGTGACTCCTGAAACATGCCATCTCTTAGAAAGATGCATTCAGCCTCTGAGTCCAGGTTATCCGTGACCTACACACATTTTAGCCTCACTGTGCCCAAGCCCCAGGCCATGAAACAGTAAAGATGAATCACAGAGGAAGCCCAGCTGTCCCCATAACAGACAAACGAGTGACTTCTCACAACTGCTCTTGTTGCAAAGGGCAAGGGGCCTTCCAGTCACCGGCTGTGCCCTGAGCTGCACCGCCTTTCTGTGCTGACAATAGAGTCAGGAGATGCCAGGTGAGATAAAAACAAAAGGGGGAGTGAGAGCAGATGGAATATTCCTTCCCTTCCAGATAACCAGTTTGTTTCCAAAGAAAACAGAAGTTTGATCGATGTGGTGGAAGGAGAAATGATTTACAAAGAAGGAAGGCAGGCGGGCGGGATCCTCTTCGCCTTCCTAATCAGTTGGGAATATTGTAAGCTTTAGTTGGTATGGCCTGGCTTTTTGCACAATATTCCCCCGAACACTTCAATTTGTCATAAAGCCTGCGCAGAGTACGGATGGCTTTTGCTGGCTGTTACTGCTGCCTAATGTCACAGCGGGAGTGTGATTAATACCATACTTTTCAGGAGAGACACAGAAGAGACTTCCAGGTGTAGGTCTCCAAAACCTGAGAGTCTCCCTGCTTATCACCGACTCTTCAGAGCACTTCTGCCCATTGTTATTGTGTGTGTATCCATTCGTCTTTTCCTTCATAAAAATCATAATTTTTATGAGGCCCTGGCACCCTCATCCTTGCCCAGTGGGAGAGTGAGATGGTAACTCTGGAGAATGACCTGATGCTAAGCACCAGAAGCTTTACATGTTTATAGCAATTTCGCTTGTAGGAATTTATCCTAAGGAAATAAAGAAGAATACACATAAGGACTTAGTATAAAAATATTCCTGGCAATGCTGTTTATAATAATAAAAAGTGAATATGACCTATGGTGCCAACAACTGGGCACTGGCAATATACAGAAATATAATGGATGCTGCGTATTCAAACTATTGTAGAAGTTTATTGATATCAAAGAAGCTCGCATATACTTATTTAAAAAACTAGACTATAAAACTACTATTTTTGCTAATAATATATATCTATAGGAATATAGATGCTCAGGAAAAAAAGTCCATAAAGGTAAATTATGACTGCTGGTTATTTCTGCATGGTAGGAATCTGAGTTTTCTTCTTTTTGTTAATCTGTATTTTCTGATTTTTCTACAATGACCATGTATTATTTGAGTACAATAATTACTTAAAATTGAGAAAAGCACCAAGCATGTCAGGAATGTGGGACAGAAACTACGCACTACAGGGGTGCCTGGGTGGCATCTGACTTTGGCTCAGGTCATGACCTCACAGTTCGTGGGTTTGAGCCCTGAGTCAGGCTTTGTGCTGACAGCTAGCTCAGAGCCTGGAGCCTGTCTTCAGATTCTGTGTCTCCCTTTCTCTCTCTGACCCTCCCCTGCTCACACTGTCTCTCTCTCAAAAATAAATAAATTTAAAAAAACTAAAAAAAAAAAAAAAAAAAAACTACTCACGACAGACTATAGTCCCTCCCTTGGTTGGGGGTGGGGAGGGGTAGGTCCCGACAACCCCGCAGACCAGCTGTCCCTGAAGGGGCACTTCAGCTTCTAAGGGAAAATGTGGTTGTGAGAAGTCTGCCTCCATTTTCCCTTCCTATCCTGAGACAGAAACGGACACCCTCTAGGTAGTTGAAGTCACACAATTAAAACTTATCTTTGGACCCACAGGGCTACACCCTAGTTTTGGGGAAGTGGATGCCAGCACAACACAGCATCAGAGGAGTTGTCTGGGTGGTATATTGTCTTCACCCTTTCATTTCCTGATGTAGATCTTTGCTTATTGTTTTTTTCTTATCAACTGCCCAGCCTTCCGGCTTCCCACGCAGAGAGTTTTGACCGCACGGAAGCCCCACGGTCCAACAGCGTCTGAGAACACCGTTTCCGGCACCAGCACCCTCGCTCATCTCCGTGACTTACAGATAGGGCTGCCGCCTGCTTCGCAAACAAACAAAACCAACCAAACCAACCCCAAACACACTCTTCTCGCTTGCCTGATAAAGGGCAAATTCTATGTTTTGAAACAAACCACTTAGGAGAGGAACACAATTTTCTTCTTTTAAATTATCAATAATTTATAACTTAAATATTTGTCCAGTGAATTTTTCTCTCGTGTAGACGTTATACAAATCCTAGAGTGCACAGATTATGCCATTAAAAATCAGAATCTAAAAGGAATTTGGATAGACATCCCTACCTTGCTTACTGGGGAGATGAGCTAGATTAGTGTGCCTCAAAACTTCAGTACAAACACCTCACATGGCTCAGGGCATCTGGAGTGAGGCCTGGAATTCGGCATCTAACAATCTCTGGGGTGATGCTGATGCTGTAGCCGAGTTGCAAGTTTTCCGGTTTGGCGATCGATGTGCTCTGCCAGGCCAATACCTTCCCTGGGCAGCTGACAACACGCAGAGTGAGTGGACCCAACCTGCTCCAGCTGGCATTCTGTGGCTCAGCCTCCACCTGGGTGGCTTCAAGACCCAGACTTGCCAAAAATGACACCCTCTCAAGTGGCCTTTTCGTTAGTTACCTACAAGCTGCATGCTGAGTGGCTCCAGCTCTAAGAGGAAGGTCCAGGAACATAATGAGTGTCTCAAACCAGAAGCCATACTTGTCACAAAAACCCTCAATGCTTGGTTGCATGAGAAGAACCACCAACAGCAGGACCCCCGATCTAAAAGTCAGGCAAGCTAGATGGAGGCCAGCGCATTCCCAGGAGGAGGGAAGAAGCCTTAAGGGTCCTTTCTCACGTAGTGATAGGAGCCAAGGCCACAGGCATACGAGATGCCATTACCAGGGAATACAATGGAGACTTCTGAGTACAAGCTTTAATCCTATGGTCACCGTGGAAGGCAGTGCCACAGAGGAGGACAGAATGGACAAGGAAATCAGACTATCTGATCAGCCATCTTCATGATTTGCATGAAGCCATGGCCACAAAGCTAGGACGGCTGTGTTATTAGAGACACAAGGCCACTCACGGAGACCCTGCCTAGGGCTGCAGATTCTCCTGAATCTCCTTTGAGAGCAGTTCTGCACATGACCATGCCCTTAATGCACATGAAAAACAGAAATCGTTCTTACTTGGGGTTCACTTCCGGATGCTGCAAAATTCAGAGCTCCTGGCTCAATGGAATGACCGAGTAGGAATTCAAGAAATGAGTGTAGTGTTTCTCCCAGGCTTTGATTTGTTTTATGTCACCTGTTGGCTCTATGACAGTATATCAAACATCAGTGGTATCATTAGTGAGCCCTTAGGAAACTGAGGAGGAAGGAAATGGATGACAGTCATGAGTCTTGAACGGAGCTACTTAAGATATTTGTCAGATCAGCCCCATGGACCATCCATAACTAACTTTGCCTTAAAGGCCACATTCTGGTTTAGAAAAAAGTGGTGACTTCTCTTCTGATGATTTCACTGCAATAGGGGTGTCCAGCTGGGGATGGACAGGTGGATGTTTTAGTCTCTTTGCGAACCTGTGTGCATTGCCAACTTCATGCTGGCCACAAAATTATGCACATGCAATAGCTAAAATTGTTCTTCATAAGGATTAATGAAGAGATCTGGGTTTTGCCTAGATCTTAGGAAATAAGACCCTAAGAAAGCATGCATTAATTCTGCAAGTCATAATGGGGAAAGTATTGTACACAGAAGAAAAAAAATAAAAACAATGAAAATTACAAACGGATCAAAGTTACACTGGCTACTATCACCTCCTCTAAGATACTGAACGTCCTTATTTGCACAATTGGCTTCTTTAAAATGTCAATCTGTCAATAGCTTGTCTAACAAAACCAGAAAGAAAATAATATTTCATTATCCCAAGTCTGAAGTTAGCTCTTGGATACAGGCTACAGGTCATTTTTATTTCAACCTTCCCGACCGGCAACAAGTTCCACAGAACACAATCAAGCCTTTTCAGTGTATTGCTCTCAAAGCTCCTTACCTCTGTTTACTAATTAAATCACAATGAACTGACCTTTCTCTCTGTGCTGACGGAGGCTCAGATGTGGCCAAAGACAAAATTAAAACAGGATACTTCAATATCCTAAAACTTCAAGGACATGATGAGACTATGAAGACATTTAAGGGAGAAGATGGTATTTATGTGAGACAGGCAGCCTCGGGAAGGGATGAGAAGTCCTCCGAGACAGCAGGGAGGCAGGACCCACAGCCCCTCCCAGACCAGCCACAAGGCCTCGCAGTGAACTAGGATGCTTGACTTTCCTATTTGAAAAATGCCTGCAATCACTTGACCCTTTTTCCTCAGAAGACATTGTGTCCGGGGCCCCACGGCATCAGGTCACAGATATGGCGGACCCAGGAAAGCTAAGAGGTCAGAACTCCAGAGGGCCTAGAGCCTGGGGGAGCTCAGGGCCAGCAGGGGGAATGCAGGCAGGAAACCAGGAAGCTGCCAGTCACTGGAAGGACAGAGCAGGGGGCTAGGAAAAGAAAAGTGGGTGGGGAGACAGCAGGAGGACTCTGAGGCTGGGTGGGTTGAAGAATGGATTCCGTGACTCCTGCCCAGCCCAAGATGTGTCCCCTTTTTGCATAGCTTGGTATGCGGCCCTGGGCTGATTTCAGCAGAACAGGCTGTTCATGGCCATTTCTCCGTCATCAGATTCGGGGATGTCCTCAGGGCATTGCCAAGGGCCTCTGCATCACGTCAGCGGGTCTTCTACCATTTGCAGTTTGAAAAGTATGAAGTGGCACAAAATTGTGAGGCATTTCTGCTGCCACTGGCAGTTTGTAAGATAAAGAGTTACTGACTCTACCTGAATGTTGACAGGGAGCAGTTTTAAGGCACAAATCAGGAGGGCAAATAAGGAGGCTGTTGGAGAACAGTCTCCAGTAAAGAGAACTAGTGAATTCTTTGCTCACCTCTTATTGGCATTATCCCAGGGCTAGAGAGCCTCAAGAAATGTTACATTGTCCTCAAACTACCATTTTTAAGCTCCCAGCATATTCTAAGAATAATTCTCCAAGTATGATTATAATCTTTATTTGAATGAAAATATTCAATCATACATGATGGGAATTTCATTAGCATTACATGTAGTTGATTTTCTTCTCCTGGCATAATTATTGTTTTTACGTTATCCTGTTTACAAAATTTCTTTTTTATTTAGATCACTTAAGAATGCAAATTGTACACAGTGGCTTGATGATCCTCTAACCAGGTTTCTAGAAAAACAACCCAAAATTCTGAGAGTAGAAATTAAATTCATCTTTCCTAGGAAGTATTATGATTTATCAAAATCTGAGGGTTAACAGTGCATTTAGCTTTGCAGCATGCATGAAGGAAAATCTCATCAGCTCTGTTAATCTAAAACTGGCAAAGGGGACCCATTACAGGGCAGAAAAAAAATTTACCCAAATTTACATTTACCCAATTTATAAAACAAAACTATCCATTAAAAAAAGCCTCCTCAGCCACTTTCTGCAGAACTGAGAAGTGACTTCAAACACTATCAATGGAAAGGTGACTCTGTGATCCCTGAGTTCAAGGAAAACCGGTATGCCCATGAGGCACGTGCCCTCCCTGACCCCGTTCTAGAAGGAGGCCCTAGAGACCTAAGTCCCAGCCACGGCTCTCATCCTTCCAGTTGGTGATGACCTTGCTTCCCCCATCAGGGGCAGACAGCTGAGGAACAGCCCCTGCATTCTGAGGGAAAAGAAGACACCTAAGTAGCAACTGCTGCTCTTGGAGGAAGCTTTCCTGCCAATTCTAGCCATAACAAAACCCGCCCGTGGACAAACCGACCCTAACTGGAGCTCAACCCGCGGAAGTTCTTACGCCCCTGTGAACTCAGGAACAAATGAATGGGTAAAAGAGCACCCCGTGACTATCGAACAGGAACCACCAGACAGGAAAATCCACTTCCTAACAGTGAATGGTTAGAACCAATGCTCAGATCCCAACCAGGAATCATTGGGAACTGAGCCATTCTGAGAGGCTGCCCAAGGGCCGGCAAATGACCATGAGACTCAGGAGCAGCTCTCAGGACAAGTGGGAATGGACCGGTCAGCTCTGTGGATCCTGCCAGTCACACAGAGGGTGTTGGGACCAGTGGGCTGTGACAAGGAGCGATCCTGGAGCTGAATCATTCAGGATGGACAGTGAACGTTTCTCTACTCAGTCCTCTGAATGTGATTATCTAGTTCATGGGGATTAAATGATATTTTTAACATCTACTTGGAAAATACTTTTTATTACTGTAGCACTGTCAAACCTATGTTTTTTTTTAATTTTTATTTTTGAGAGATAGAGACAGTGAGAGCAGAGGAGGGTCAGAGAGAGAAGGAGACACAGAATCCAAAAGAGGCTTCAGGCTCTGAGCTGTCAGCACAGAGCCTGATGCAGGGCTGGAACCCACAAACTGTGATATCATGACCTGAGCCAAAGTCGGACGCTCAACCAACTGAGCCACCCAGGCGCCCCAAACCTACGTTTTTTAAAGGATAGATTTAAGACTTCAGACCTAATTTTTTTTTTTCTTTTCAGAAAGGGTCCGCTCTGTTACCTCTCACTGACTGCTAAAAGGGTCTTCTCCTACGTCTGGGTGGGGCCAGGAGTTATGCTTCTGGCTGGGAGAAAAAGCAGGCCAGGCAAACAGCAGGCAAAGACAGCCAGGGGCCCAGCAGTATCCACCCACCCCTTGCTTCTGCCCAGAACAAGGACGCGATGCCTGTGGTAGAGGCAGCCATTTTGTAACTCTGAGGCAACCCCAAGGACAGAAGCCAAAAACCAAGCAAAAAGAAAAGGAGCTTCCCTATCCGACCAGTCATGCTTCCTCTGAGCTTTTTTTTTTCTGCTTGAGGAACACAAATACCTAATTAAGTCATTATTTTTTTCTCTATCATTTCTAGCCAAACACATTTCCTAACTAAAATATGAAATGCATATACATCCTCACTTACCGAGAGGCCCCAACACCGAAGACTGAGGCGAGAATCACCAAATATTTAAAGAGAAAAGGAAGAGCAATAAACGGCTATTGATCCCAGTTGCACTAAGAGAAATTCCAACTCAGAGATCACAATTAAAATAATGGAGAGGAAAGCCTCCCAAACCAAATTACCGGTTTCGCTGACAAGAGAGGTGCTCTGTTGTGACCCAGAGGACTGAGTGGAGAGCTACAAATTGAGCAAAGGCTGTAGGCAAGTATTTCATAAAAATCATTCTTAAAGAAATGTAGCTTCTGGGCAAAACGGAGTGGAATGAGAATGGCAGCACAGAGAGAGAGAGTTCAAGAGAGCCTTCCCTGATTGGTAGGATTCGTAGGAATGCAGAAGCTTCGGGGAGAGAATGCAAATCACTGGAGCATTATTCTCATTATTACTAATGGTTCTTAATAACTAAGGGGCAATGTTGGGTCTCCAGTTGGCTGAAATGATCAGAGATGATTCGCTGCAGTTATACTAATAACTAAATATAATTTGACACTAAATTACAATTCCAGAAATACAGCTTTCCGCATAGTCTCTTATTGCAAAGGAAAACTAAGCCAGAACATCAATAAACAGAATAATCCAATTTAGTGGCCTTCCATTTGGGTACTATTTAGAATTGAGCCTTAACAGGGAAGTAAGACAGGAAAAACAATTCAGTATTTACTGATTCAAATAATCAGGGCTTTTATTGTAAGGCAATTTTTTTTTTGTTATTTTAAAATAGGTGTTTAATTAATCTGAATGGCTCTGGTCATTTATGTAGTGATCCTAATCACTGCAAATTGTTCCTAGATATAAGGCCTCATTTCCCGTGAATAGATTTACTTGTAAATCAGCATTTAATACAGGCATGTTTTTCTATGCTTACAGTGTGTTTATAAGCATATCCCCAATCACTTTTATTTAACCACAGAGGATAATTATCTATGACATCTGCCTGCAGACACAGAACTACAAGGGAGGACATGGACCCAACAGATGAACTGCAGCCACCCCGTTGGGTGCTCTGAGCTATTAGCCTTTGGGCTGCAGGAATTTGATAAACGTTTGTTGAAGGAATGAGTAGCCTCAGATTATTCAGAGAAGCTGTTTTGGAAGCATCCTTTGTCCTAACAAAGCCTGGGCTAGTTCCTCTAAGGCTCAGTTTCCAAAGGGAAAGTAGTGGCATTAACAGAAGAATCGCCCAAGGTATCCTTGCCAAAGAACGTGACACAGGATCCTCTGAATCTGAAAGTCAGGGCTTTTCCTGGAGAATTTAAGAACTAGTTAGTTCCTAGAGCTAACTGGCTCTGAACTCAAGGTGCAGTTAAATTCTCCAGGGAAACCCCAACTTTCAGAGTCAGAGGGTCCTTATCTTGCTCTTTGACAATACGTTGGGTGATTCTTCTGTTAATGCAGGGGTTACACAGATATGTGAGGCTGGGAAGCTAATGCTGAAGGACTTCAAACCATACTTACTGCTGGTGGAGGACATGTGGCTGTAGTCAGACCTGAAACACAAAACCTTGTGTTAGTAGGATTAGACATTTTCTTTCTTTTTTTTTTTTCTTTATCCAAATGATTTCTTCATGTTAGAATTAAAAAAAAAAACAAAACCAGTCTTACCGTGGTAAGTAACCATTGAAACTGTGAGGAAATGTCACAAGTCAAAAACTGTGGTGCAGAGGGATTTTGCGCAAAATAAAGTTATGTCTGAATCTGAGGCAAAATTGTAAAGTTTAAAAAATTTTTTTAAATGTTTAGTTATTTTTGAGAAAGAGGGACAGAGAGAATGCGTGGGGTAGGGACAGAGGATCCAAAGCAGGCTCCATGCTGAGAGCAGAGAGCCCGACACAGGTCTTGAACTCATGAACTGTGAAATCATGACCTGAGCCAAAGTTGGACAATCAACTGACTGAGCCACCAGGTACCCCTGAAGGCACTGTAGGAAGTGGGGGTCCTTCGTGTGGGCTCTCTAAATCTCCAAGATGGGAGACCAGCTGGGTCCTGAACCATCTACATTCATTGGCAAATTTTTGAATGAAAGCTTATTTCTCTGGGGAGAAGGCTCAAAGTTTTCAACAGAGTCTCGAAGGGGTTCACGACTCCCCAGAAGGCTAGACCTTTGCAAATGAGCACCCTTCAAGTCCACGGGGAAATGTTTCTGGGCTGCCATCAGCAGAGCAGTGACGCGGCCTGGTGGCCATGTGAAGAGACCCTGGCTTGTGAGGGCTCCCATAGTCAGGGTCTGGCCGGCCATCAGGAAACACAAAGGCACAATGATGTTTGACTGATTTCAGTTCCAGCTGAGAAGAAATCCTGCTGCATATTAGAGTAACAGGATGTGGGCGGTGATAGGGAAAGGGAAGAGGCAGGGTTAGGGCCAGGGTGAAATTACCCATCAGTTTCTAGGCTGAAAGACCAGCTCCTGGCGCTCAGCCTCTGGGAGAATGGGAATCTGGCCAAGGATCTGCCTGCTTAATCTCAACAAAGTTTCTGTTCCACTTGTGTGGCTGGGAAGCCTTCTCTCTCTGGCAACATAGGATATGGTATACAAGCCCTTAGTTCCCTGCCCCCCGCCCCCCCCCCCAGTGTCCCAAAGTCATTCTCAGTAGGAGATTAATCTCAGGCATGTAGGGATTTATTTTGCAAGGTGATAGTTAGGGGACATGGTCATGCAAATAAAGTAGTTAATTATGTTTAATTTTCCATATACACACTCCTTTTATTTACTTAGTCTCATGTTGCCTTTCTTAAATCATCCAATTTTCACTCCTCTTTGTTACCACATCAACAAAGTATATACAAAACTTCAAAAAAATCATAAAAAAGCACACCTCTTACTAGTTAAAATAACCTACATCTCTCATGCAAAATGATGCACTGATTTATTGGTAGAGGAACAAAATGGAAGAAAAACAGCATGCAGTTTTCTCTTTTCAAATGAAATGCTTTAGCAGTTACAGAATCACTGAATTTTAAAGCTGGAGAGAATAGCAACTACGAACACTTGCATATCCCTTTATGTATTACACACTGCATCCGCCTACATCGAATCCAATTTTTTACATTATTGGTGAGGAAATGAAAAGTGATACTATTGGCGAGGAGACCAGGAGGTGAGCAAGGATAAGGACTTGAAGTACAAGTGCAGGGTGATGGCAGGACAGGAGCTGAAAAGTGGAAGGACTGGCTAGGGCACGGGGAAACGCTGGCGAAGAAAAATGCCAGAGGGGACAGTTGTTGGGGCATTAAATTCTTCCTGAAACCGGGCAGGACATAAATTAACTTTAGGACAAAATTTAGAAATGTAGCTGTAGGGGTGCCTGGGTGGCTCAGTCAATTAAGCATCGGAGTCCATGATTTCAGCTCAGGTCATGATCTCCCTGGTTGTAAGATCAAGCCCCATGTCAGGCACTGACAGAGCGAGCCTGCTTGGGATTCTCTCTTCCTCTCTGTCTCTTTCTCTCTCTCACTCTCTCTGCCCTCTTGAGTGCATGCTTTCTTGCTTGCTCTCTATCAAAATAAACTTAAAAGAAATGTAACTGTATATGAATGAAATGAACGCTCAACAAGCATCTTGCAACAACCAAACAATCCCAATCCAATACGATCATCTTACGATGGTCACGCTTTAAAGAAACTTCACGACAGTTCAAATGAAACACCTGATGGCAATGCGTGATTGGACTATGTATTAAAAATATATATTATCAGCTAGGGGTTTCCAAATACTCCTGAGGCAGAGGAGTTTCACAAATGCATACATTTTAAAGATCTGCATACAGATATATATGAATGTAGAACGGAATTTATATGTGACACTTATTTCGAGAATCTTAAGGTATAACAGGAGTATTTTTAGGTGAGGTTGTCTGCATTACTAAGATCCTGGCCATGCACGTCTCTATATGGATTTCTTGTGACTAAAGGCACTGCCTGAGTCAGGCCTGACCCCTCTTCGGTCCCTTGTCACTCTTGCCTTACTCCATCCAGTTCCTTCCCCAAACAGCAGCCACTCCTTGCAAAGCACAAATCTGATGTCACTCCCTGGATCAAGTTCCAGTTCTCAGTGTACAACAGAAACCCCTCTTTCCGTGAATGACGGCCTCTGCCCAGCTCTGCACTCATCCATCACCCCAGACTCCATCCCTCTCCACCATCAAAACGGAAATCAAACAGGACGAAAAGTCACCCAACGCCTCACATTGCCCTCCGGCCCTGATCCTGTTCATGTAATTTGCACACAGCTGCCATAAGGATGGAGATACAATCCTAAACCTCCCTTTTCACCAAACGCCCTATCACAACATGTTGCTATAGTTTCTGTATTTATAATTTTAGATAAAGTGATGTACTATAATTTATTCAACCATTTGCCTCTTGTTTGCTATATGATTGTTTCTGACTGTTCACTTCTGCAGAGCACATGGTGATGAGATACTTCTAGCTGGAGGTTTACTTTCTTTCCTTAGAAAAATTATGAGGGGAAATAGGAACTGAGTCAAGGTATGGACACTTTTACAGCTCATAAAACACACTCCAAATAACTCCAAAAGATTATTTGCTGGAAATATCACTGGCGAAAGACAAACTGTAAAGCTTAAAACAATTTTGTGCTTAAACAGGTTCAAACAATTTCAGATATTGACCGCAGTTCTCCAGAGGGGCCGATTATGCCCAGCTGTTCTAAGGTAAGTGGGAACAGCAGTAGGGGCCCTCCCATTTACTGGTCTCACAGCCTGATTCTGCACAAGACATTCAACTCTGCGAGAATACGGCACGAGAGGTGGGTCCACGAATTTTAGGAAGAAAAATGCATGGGCACAGGATACAGATAAGCAGAATAATGCAAGGATCGTATATTTTCACACATGACACATATAGGAGACACATTTGCAAATATTACATTTACTTGGTATCTGTGCCAATAATGACCCAAAAGTTAGATGCAGTCCCTTCACTGTATTTGACTTAGAATTATGCATATAGGGGTTATAAATAAAAGGGTCTGCACTTGACAGTCATAAACCTTCTTAAATTCTCTTTTCCAGGAAAATCTTGGCGTAAGAATTAATCTTGGCATTTCAGTAATATCGATCTTGACGTTTCTCTAAAACATCAGCTCAAGCATCATGGATCTGTCTGTTAGCTCTCACTCCACTGAATTAGATGCCATAGTAATTTAGAGCTACCTAGCTCCACCTTGAACACAAAGATAATAGAGTGCCTAATAGATCATCCTGTTTCTCTGCAAGGTTTCACTTTTTACTGTTCTCTAAACCTGTCCCATCTTCAAATTTATTCCCCCATCCTTTCCCATTCACATGCTTATAAACGCTAGACCTGTGAATTGTTTGCTATCTCTTAAATCCCAGTGAAATATCAGGTGGAGGTCACCCAAAGGGTATGGTGTGACTCTATGTTTTCAGCAGCTCAGTGACAGGTGACATGGAAGTGGGGGTTCATTCGTGCCACATCAAACTTCTGAATGAAAATAATCCAGAGCATCTGGGTGGCTCAGTTGGTTAAGCATCTGACTTAAGCCTAGGTCATGATCTCATGGCTCATGAGTTTGAGCCCTGTGTTGGGCTCTGTACTGACAGCACAGAGCCTGCTTTGAATCCTGTATCCCTCTCTCTCTGCCTCTCCCCCCCTCACCTCTCTCTTTCAAAATAAATAAACATTTATAAAATATTTAAAAATAACCCATCAGATAATGACCATATTCGAAAGAGTGGCTCAGAAGCCAAATCTGGGAGACATCACCAATGAAACACCCATTATAAAGCATTCGTCTTACTTACTGTGTCTTTTATTTTGGTTTACAACACTGCCTGTCCTTCTGTTAAGGGATTCTGTTTCTTAAGATAGTTTCATAAGATAATCAGTAGCTGGCTTGACAGTTTTTTCTAGCGAAAAGTACACAGAAGCACAAAGCTTGCTCTCTCAAGTGCATTTGGAAAAGGAGAGCTTCAAAATGACATTAATTGCCACAGGAGAATACTAGTTTGCCTTTCATCTTGGGCTGTACTAGGTGGGTCAGACAGCAGAGATAGAATTTCAAGCAAAAGACAATGTCTGAGCAGGAAATAAGAATTAACTGCAGATCAATGGCTCTTTGAGAGGCACTAGATGGGAAACATGCTAGGGACCCAGGCTTCCATTTAGGCCACTACTAATCATGCACCCTCTGAACCTCTATTTCCTCATCTATAAAATAATAATATTGAGGCATGTCCTATCACCTCGCAGATGTTCTGAACAATGATCAAATTGCTTAGGGCATTTAAAAACATCAGAGCTTCCGCTGTGATGAGTATAAAGAACATATGATCTTGAGTGCACCTGGAAATATGCATTTTTATTATATACAACTCTTAAGTGTGTCATTTGGAGTGTTGTTCACAACAACAGTAGTAGCATGATGAGAAATAACATATGAAGGGTTCACTTATGCCAGGCACTGTTCTAGGGGCTTTAAATGTACACTAATTCTCACAACCACCCTGTAAGGTGGGTACTTTTATTGTCATCCCCATTTCGCAGAAGAGAAAACTAAAGGCACAGAGTTGAACCCCAGCAAACTGACTCTTTTGATTGTCCCTTTTTAAATGTTTTTTTAAATTTATTTTTGAGAGACAGAGAGAGACAGCGCTAGCAGGGGAGAGTCAGAGAGAGAGGGAGACACAGAATCCAAAGCAAGCTCTAGGCTCTGAGCTGTCAGCAGAGAGCCCAGAGTGGGGCTCGAACCCATGAACCATAAGATCATGACCTGAGCCAAAGCTGGACCCTTAACCGACTGAGCCACGCAGGCGCCCCGATTGTCACTTTTTTAAAAAGGTATTTTTATTTAGTTTTGAGTGAGCGAAAGTATGAGAGTCAGGGAGGGGCAGAAAGAGAGAGGGGGACAGAGGTTCTGAAGCCATTTTCTGTACTGACAGCAGAGAGCCCGATGCAGAGCTTGAACTCAGGAACCATGGTATCATGACATGAACCGAAGTTGGAAGCTTAACTGACTGAGCCACCCAGGTGCCCTTGATTGTCACTTTTAAAGTGATCAGCACAGTGTGCCCACTGGCGGTTGACACAAATGAAAATTCTTGGAGCCTTCTCTGATCGTGCTGTCGACTGCTCCATCAAATACCCCCAAATCTCTTGCTCCTAGGTTTTGTTCACATTGGCCTGGCAATAGGCCTTCTCCCCCAAACCCTGATGATCTCAACGAGTCACTATCTCCTTCTGCCTGTCCCTAAGGAGTTGAGCACGGCTTCGGGAAGATAAATAGCAAGGTGGAGTGGTACCATCCTCCATTCATAATCACTAATCCCAGTTGGGTTCTCACTCGACATTGCCGAAATGGCTATTTCAAATCTCCACTTTCCTGAGGGAGGGGGCTGCATTTACCTGGAATGGAAACCCATGTTCCCCACTAAGTTGTAAGGAGTGTGAGCTCTCCCCTTCTATCCGGAGCCCATCTGAGAGGTCTGAAGACCAACGTATCTCTACCTTTTCAGAAAGTGGACATTACAAACCATCAGTTTTTCTCTCTCTTTATTCTTTCACTCTTACAGAGTCTTTTCTATAAACACATATTTATATGAGACTAATTGTTGCCTAGGTTTTAGGAATCCTTCCGGCACCCCACTCCCCTCCCCTGCTACTGCCTCTCCTCGCCCCTCCCTTTCTCAAAGCACTCTAGCAATCTACCTCCTCTTCGGCACCTTCCACTCCCCCCGGGAGCCACCAGGAGAGGATGTGGCTTCTGCTCCCACCACTCCTCTACTTCTCCACCTTTCCTTCATTACCTCCGCTTGAAAAATGAGCACCTCATGTTCCTTCACCTCAATGCATCTCTCAGTGGCACGGCTGATGCCTTTCCGTTCTTCCCGTGGCCTCTACGAAACCACATTCTTCCTTTTCCTACCCATGCCTCCTCTGCCTTAGGCCCCTTTATCAGCTCCTCCTCCTTCACCCCCACTTAGATGTTGTCGTTTCTCAAGGCTGGTCTTAAATAGTACCTGCTTCACAGCGTTGTTGAAGGATTCTGAAAAAGGCTCAGGATGGTACCCAGCACAGAGTAAATGCTAGTAAGTGTTTGCTACTCACTACCTTTAGTTGATTTAATCTGCTCCTGGGCTGCAACTGCCATTTTGAGGGTGACGGTTCCCAAATGCAGCTCATCGTGCTGACCTCCTGTCTAGATAGATACACTCAACCATCCTTCAGCTGTCTCCCAGTACCTCAGACACAACCATGTTGAAAATGAAACTTCTCACTATGTTGCCCAAACTCACCTGGGAGGGCATCACAGGCTACTACAAGCATCTGACGAAAAAGAAGCCTCTTCTCATAAAAAGTCACAAAGAACATCATGTTGCATAAAACTTCAAGCAATTCACGGACCTCAAATGAATGATCCCTGCCCTGGCCGATGCGTCACTTGAGCTGAGTCTGGAAGGAAGGTAGAGTTTCACCTGGTAGACAGGCATGCCAGGTGGAGAAGGACATCGCTGGTGCAAAGGGTGGCTTGACAAAGGCAAGGCAACAGCAACACCTTGCTGACATGGCCTGATGCAGGGTACAAGGACAGTCCTGTTGACCAATAAGGCCAGAGAGGCAGAGGGGGACCCTGTAACATCGGGGGGACTTGTAGGCCAGTCTAAGCTCTTTGTAAGTTATAGACGCCAGAGCCACTAAAAGTTTGGAAGGGAGAGGGGACAGAATCAGGTTTGTGTTTTAAAAATAATTGTGATAGCAAACACACATTAAGCGCTTTCTGCATGCTTTGTATATAGTCTCGATAGGTAGTTATAGGAAAGCTAGAGAGGGTGAGAGGGGGCAAACTGCAAAAGCTAGGAAACTATAAACAGCTTTTCGACAACCAAACCAAATTTCAGGAAATATATGTGGCAAATGCGAAATTAGTAACTATCCATCACAGCTCCTGTACTTCAGGGCATGCCATCTAAGGCAATATGTAAACAACTCTCTTCTGTTACAACTACACACTTTAGCGACAGAAGCAGTGAACTGAACTTCTGGGGTCCTATGTTTGGCAAGTTCCTCCCAGGAACCCTGGCAGTTGCCACACTGTTCGCGGGGATCCCAGGGAGCTGTCACTCCTGGGTCAGAGCCTCCCCTCCACTTCTCCGGGAGGGAGGGAATCTTTGGGAAAAATACCTGTCTCAGGTGAGCTCTGCAAATTGAAAATGGATGAACCCGTTAGCACCTTATCTAACCCAGCTGAAAACGAGCTAGTTCATTTTGTTCATGGCCTAGCTGACCAGGGGCAGGAAAAAAAAAAAAAAAACCCAAGGATCTTCAATTAAAGTTGATAGATGCCATATAAACTAAGTGGGTATGGGGGGGAGGGGAGAACAAGGGAGTTCAGTATTTGGAATCAGGTTACTTCACTAGAACATAGGTGGGTTCCACTGTGAACCATAAATGATCACAAGTTTGGGTAACAGGGAAGCCCACGGGCTGCAGGGTGTCAAGTCCCAGATTGGGGCTAGGAATGGGTGGAGGCTGCGGGGAAGGCTGGGCTGGGCAGGAAGGAGTGACTTTGTAGGAAGCCTTTCACACGGTCAGCCCCTTGTGCACATTCTGGGATTGGGCTCTCTTCCTGTCCTGCAAGGCTGACAAGCCCCTAGATTAATCTAAATCTCAACTTTCCAGGAATGAGGCTGCTCCAGCTCACCCCAGGGTTACTTCAGAGAGGAAAGGACAGTCCTGGATCAGAACTCGCATCCTGGATGTTTGCTGACTCTGCACAAGGAAATCCTCTGGAGATAGGAGCTGGGTGGAAGCATTTACAATGGCGTTCATCTCCTTAAAGATACTCGGTCTTTTGTCCCACTCAGGAAAACAGTGTCGTCGGGAGAAGGCTAATTAGTCCCCAGAGAAAAAGGTCCGGGCTACTTGTCTGAGTCCGTTAAAGCGATGAGGCTATTTCTTTAAGCAAGGCTGGGTCATAGCACCGTTTTCATCTCACCTGTACCCAATGCTGGGACAGGTGCGCGAGAGAAGTTGGCGGGGAAATAGGAGTAGGGCAATGGGTCTCAGCAAGCACAATAAAGCCATGAAATGAAAAATGTCATCATCTTATGTCTTCATTCTTAAAGAATTTTAGGTGCCGGGTGTCCTATCCTCTTCCCGTCCCCAGTCCCCAACCCGGACTCGAAGAATAAAGTCCTCGCGAAGGTCGAAACAAGTGCAAGAGCATCTCCTGTCTAACGACGATCTCAGGGGGACTCTGCATTTGCCGGGTGCTCCACATCATCTCAGTGATAACGGGGAGCAAGGAGGGGTGTGGTGGTGGGGGATTACTCTGAACCTTGAGTCCTTCCACTTTCCTCCCCACCCCACGGGGGTGGGGCCCGCCCTGCCCGGGGCAGCTACGGACCACGCTGCTCTGCCCTCGGGGACCGCCCAGGAGGAAGCCGGCCCGCCACAGCCCCCCTGCCTTCCACCGGGGGTCCGGCAGGAGGGGCAGCCCGCGCGGCCCCGTCCGGCCCAAGCGTCTCCGGTTCTGCCGCGGGGTCCAGGAAGGTCCCGGACAGGTAGCAGCCGCAGCGCAACTCGGGGAGCGCCCCCCGCCCACGGCCCGGCCCGGCGCGGCTCACCCTCCGGTCTCGGCGCCCGAGTCCACGCAGTCATCCTCCTCGCCACCGCCCGTTTTGGGATCCATGGCGCTCTCCCCGCCGCGCTCGGCTCGCGGGCGCCGGCGTGACCCGGGGCGAGGTCCCTCCGGGCCGGCCCGCCCCGCCCAGCGCAGCCCCA
>NC_043703.1:59241187-59273972 GCF_006229205.1 Suricata suricatta | reverse complement strand
GGGGATGCGCCCGCGGGGGTGCGGGGAGCGAGGGCACGTGCGCGCGCAAGAGGGTGTGTGCGCGGGGCGTGAGCGCGCGCGCGTCCCTGTGAGCGAGGGCTTGGGCGCGCGCAGGAGGGTGTGTGCCCGGGGTGTGAGCGAGTGCGCGAGCACGTGCCGGCTCGTGTGTTGCGCTCCCGTGTGTGGTTGGCGTGCATGAGTGGGCGACGCGTGTGAAGTCGCGTGCGCCTTGTTGTAGTGTGATGTGGGCGACTGGGTGAGGTAGAGGTTTGTAGGTGCGCGCTTCTGTGTAAGTGCCGAGCGTGTGTGTCCATCTGTGCTTTGTGACCGCGTGTGGTGTGTGATTGTGTGCGTGTGCATAGGAGCCGCCCCTCTCGCTTGGGCTCACAGCCCCGGAATCCTGCGTCCCGGGGATTGCCCGAAGGTGCCTGAGCCCTGTATCTGGGAGCGGCACCGAGAAATACCCAACCGCACCGTGAAAGCAAGGAGGGGTCTGTTTCACTACGGGGACCAATTGGAACACCTAAGTGTTTCTTATAGTTTCTCAGAATTGCCAACACTGAATTCATTATCACTTTTTTTTTTTTTTTTTTTGCGCAGGTCTGAGTGGCTTTCCACCACCCAACTTGCCAGTTGACAATCTGTGTCCTGCATTCATTTGCTATTTTTAAAAATGCCTTTAAAAATAAAGACCGTTGGATGTACCTGCATTCAGGGGTTGTTGCAGTCAGAGAATAATGGATGTTTGTAAAGAACCCCCTTAGGCACCTTGGCGGGAGGTAATGCTCTCTCTTGGAGGGGCACACCTCTCCCTCTAGGTGGTGTGAGGCTGAAAGGAAGCTTGAAGAGAGGTAGGATAAAAACAATTCAGATTTAATTCTGACAGCCCTCTCTAAGCCACTGGAAGGCACTCATTTCTTTCTTCTGTTTTGAGGCCAAGTTATTTAACTTCTTTGAGCCTTAATTTACTTATCTGGAAGGTGGGGCTATTGATATCTATTCTCTAGCTTGTTGTGAACTTAATGAGAACGTGTATGTAAAAATACTTAGCATCAGTCCTGATAGGGTCAAGCACCTGTCACAGGCAGTTATCATTACATTGACAGCGTGAGCTAACTGCATTTTCAACTCTAACTTGCAAACCAGTGACAAACTATATCTTGAAGAGGAATATATTTTCTTTCCTCTCTCCTTTTCCCCTCTCTTCTGTTCTTCCTACCTAAATATCGTTCTTTTTTGTTCCTATCTTAATCAAATTATGCAAAAGAGAAATCCAATTAATAAAAGAATACAAGTGCAATCTCATCATTAAGAAAAAAAGCAGAGGTAAATATGCCAATGCCAACTCTTTACTGAATTATCTTTACTGAACGTAAAGTTCCTTGCATGCAAAACAGAAATGGATGTATTATACTCAATTTGTGCTCATTAGCAGGGAGAAAGGAGAGTGCCAGTATTTTAGAGGACAACACCCCTCATCCCACCCTATGTGCTGATTTTTAAAAGAAAATTCTCACATGAGGCAAAATTACACTGTGTGAGGAGCACCTGAGTGCATTTGACTTTTAATTTTCAGCTCAGGTCATGATCTCTTGGTTCGTGAGATTGAGCACAGCATTGGCTCTGCACTGGCAGCATGGAGTCTGCTTGGGATCCTCTCTCTCCCTTTCTCTGCCCCTCTCCCACTTGTTCTCTCTCTCTCTCTCTCTCTCTCTCGCTCTCTCTGTCTATCTCAAAATAAATAAACTTAAAAAATTTACACTGTGTAAGTGATCTGCACAATGCCATTAATAACCATTTTTAATTTATCAATGCATTCAATAACTAAACATCAGACAAGAGGGTGAATTCTGGATACGTAAATAAAGGAAAATGGGAACCAAAAGGATGCCTGCCATCATGGAGTTTATGATCTAGAGGGGGAGACTAATTAAATTGCATGTTACTATATAACACACAAATGGAGATAAACACTCCAAAAAGAATGGCGTGTCCCAAGACAGAACACAATTTAATTTGAGGCATCAATGAAAGCTCTTTCAGGAAGGCATATTTTACTCCTTCTCTGCCTCAGGCCCTTTGCACTTGCTGTTCCTGCTCCCTGTAGTACTTTCTCCCTCCCAGATTTTCTGCAAGATTCCTGCCACATGTCCTTCAGAACTATGGTCAGATGGCCCTTTCCTCAGAGAACATTCCCCAACTAAACCTAAATCGCAGTGTTCCCTTATCCTATTCTACTCATCCTTATAGCTCTACTAGCCACTAGCAGATGAGAGATTTATTTACTAATTACCTGCTCTTCTTCCCCTCCCCACTGAATGCCAGCTCCTTGAGAGCAGGGGCTGTTTTGTTCACTGTCACATCCCCAACATCTGGAGCAATAAATATGTGTTAGTGGATGAAAGGGAAGCAGCCCCAGCGGGAGGCAGGAGGGAGGAGAGCTTTCTAGGTAGAGAGATCCGGGAGTGTGAGGCAGGAGAGGGCACTGAGCACTCTCCCGGGTGATAGACGACACAGAATGGCAAAGACAGTGAGGCCCTTGTACATAAACATGACCTCTCCGGGAGGTCAGCGGACCATGATAGCCTATGCGGAAAGTAGGACAACTCGTGTCAACGCCACCAGATCTGAAAAATCGATGAAAGTGACCAAAGGGGTAAGTGTACCAAATGTTCTACCACGTTATTATCCTTACAGCCATGAGGAAACCTACTTAGTCAATTCTATGTGGGGACGATTCATTGTGTCCCCAAATGTCACCTCATTTAGTGTTCAATAAAGGTCTGTGAAGTACCTTAGTTTTTCATTCTACAGTCGAGGAAACTAAACCTCAGTGAGTCCAAGCGCCTTGCCCCAGGCCACCCAGTGAGTGAGCAGAGGAGTAGGGAGCCCATTTAAAGTGGGCGGAATCTATGTCACCTACCTACCTGGAAGGCCAACGGGCAGGCCAGCCGCATCCTCGGAAGGACGGCACAAGGAAAGGGCAGAGAAGAAAGGGTGAACTAAGTACGGCCCTAAGAAGGAAGGCCGTGGAAAATGGGTGCTACTTAAATTATTTCAGGTTTTCTCAAAAATCTCGAAAAAGGTCAGACCAGACCCCCCCAAAAAACCTGGGCTGCACCTCAAAATGATGTACCAATTCAGGCCCCCTCAACCACGGGGGACACAAGTACTATTTATCATTGGCACAATGGCTCATGGTAACTCCGTGATGCATTTATTATCGGGAAGAAAAGTTTGAACAGTAGTCACTGTCCCTCTGAGCAGCGGAATCTCCGTTATATGAGGGTTCCCGCTTCAGTCCTCGGGTCTTAGGAGCCTCATTTTATTGGTTATTTGTTTGGTAAAAGAGTCACCAGCAGGTAATCAGCATGAGGACCTTGTGGCAATCACACAGAGGGTGTCTTGCCCATCACCCTTACATGGTCCCCAGGTTCTGCTTCCAGTACTTAGCACTGAGGGCTTTAATCACATGGCGCAACGCCCTCCTCCCCTCCCTGTAAGATGGGGACAGGGGAGTGTCAGTGGTCTTCCTAAGGTGGTGTGCCTGCTGCCCTAAGGACATCAGGTGTCCTGAGGTGGTGTCAAAGGCCGGGAAATGGAAACCCTGGGTTCTGGACTTGAATCTGTCCCGTCCCTAGAAGAGAGGGCCTGTCAACTGCTTAAAGGCTCCTCCTGCACCTCAGGCGCTGTGGCAGGCGGCTTTACACACATGATCGCTTTAACCCTCACGAAATTCTCATGAGGCTTCCTTCGTCCTTAAACTAGGATTGTTGGTACAAATCTCGAGGGAGACTTGAGGCCCTCTAGAAGCATACGGATTCAAGATGTCCTCGAGTTTTTTAATCACTTTCTCAGACCAATTGAGCAGCATCTTCATGTTGTATTTCACCTCTAATGCTTGTTTCTGTCTCTGCTGATGTTGTTGCATGTGCTGGTGTGTTAGAAAATAAGGCCATTCGTCCATTTATGAATTGGGCATTCACTGTGTGCCAGACAGTGGCTGGGTGCCAGGGACATGATGGAGAACCAACCGGAGGCAGTGACCCAATGGAGCATTCGGCATCCGGAGGGAGCATTTATCAGGTTCCGGGCCCCCAGGGTGGAGCTGCTCTCCTACCAAGCGTTGGCTCCCTTATAGGGCTCCTCAAAGCCCCACAGCTCACCCGACAGGTGCACAGGGCTGTCGTCCATTAGAGCAGGACTGGAATATCAAAGCCCTTACCGGAGGGAGGAAAAAACCCTCAAAATAATCTGCTGGTAAGTAAGAGCATCAATTTTACTGATGAGGCACAGATTAGTAATTAAGAAGGTCACAAGTAATTGGGAGTAGGGCTGAGGCTTTTGAACAACCAGAAGATAAGTAGCTTTAAGAATAAGAACCTGAAGCACTAGAGATTGAGAGAGATAAACGTTTAAATCTCCTGGGCACAGGATTTGCCTGGGTTTGAGTTTCAGCTTGGAGGGAAGCTGGGCCACACCTTGTGTGAGTGTAAACCTTCTGGACCACTTGCTGTGAGGCCACCCAGATCTAAGATAAGCTCTTGAAATGAAATACTAGGTTAGGCTATCCAGAAGTAAATAGAATGGGAAGATATGTTGGTTTGGGAAGTTTTGCTCATTCTTATTTATTTATTTATATTTTTGAGTGAAAGAGAGAGAAGGCAAGCAGGGGAGAGAGGTCGAGGGAGAGAGAGCATCCTAAGTAGGTTCCACACTCAGCACAGAGTCCAACTCAGGGCTCGATCCTATGACCCCTGGGATCATGACCTGAGCCGAAATCAAGAGTCGGACACTCAACTGATTGAGCCACCCAGGTGCCCTTATTCATTTTTACTTAATACCTTATTTATAAACCACATGTTCCAGAAACAAAAAATTCAGGTTAAAGAGAGACATGGGGTGGGGGGTAGGAATCTCTTTCTTCCAAGTCTCCAGAAGAGTTTGTCTGATGTGAAAAATAAATATTGTGATCATGACAAGAAGAATTATAAACTATTGACAAATCTACTTAGACAGAGAAAGCCACTAGCCTTACATGCAAGCATAAGGGGACCAGATGGCAAAGGGATAAAGGAAACTAAAGGTAAACAGTTGAGTTGGAAAATAATCTCATTAAAGTATAAATGACTCAGCTTGGATAAGGGACAACAGAGATCGATCGTGGTCCCGTCTGGGAGGTTTCCTGAGACTGAGTCTACAGTTCCCAGTGTGAGATCTGGAGTTCAAAACCAGACCCTCCATGGTGTGCCCATGGTTACCCCTCCAACTTCCAGGGGTGGCTGAAAAGTGAGATGGGGCTGGGAAAGACCTCTGGAAAAGTGTTTTAGAAATTTAAAAGTACGATGAAACCTGATACTCAGGACACGGAGGATAGCCACACCTCCTGGGAATTATGGCCAGGTCATCCATCCGTCATCATACTGATGATCTAGACTTGGAAAAGGCTGTCTGTCTGTTCTCTTCACATTTTGACACTTTTCTTCAGTGACCCAATCTCCTATAGCTCTGACCACCTGCATTAATACGCTAGCACTGTTAGGGGGCACATGAGTACCTCATTCAGCTGAGCATCTAACTTTGGCTCAGGTCATCATCTCACGGTTCATGAGTTCAAGTCTCACATCAGGCACAGAGCCTAATTTGGATCCTCTGTCTCCCTCTCTCTCTGCCCCTCTTCTGCTCACACACACACACACACTCCCTCTCAAAAGGAAATAAAAAACATGTTTTAAAAATCTGCTAGAATTGTTATAACAAAGTACCACAGACCAAGTGGCTTAAAGAACAGAAATTTCTTATAGTTTTAGAGGCTGGAAGACCCAGATCACAGTGGTGGTGAGTCTGGTTTTTCCAGAGATCTCTCTTGTTGGCTTGAAGATGGCCACCTTCTCTCTGTGCCCTCACATGGTCATTCTTCTGTGGACTTACATTCCTGGTGTCTCTTCCTATGTCCAAATTTCCTTTTTTTTTTTAAGGACACCTGTCAAATTGGATTAGAGTCTACCCTAATGGCCTCATTTTAACTTAACTATTTCTCTAAAGACTTTATCTCCAAATATAATCACATTCTGGGGGAGTAGGGGTTGGGCTTCAGTCTATGGATTAGGAGGCACACAATAGAGTCTGTCACACTGCCTTTGAAGGAGTCTCATGTAGGAGGCAGGATAGTATGGTTAGCAGGTAAGACTGAGTTTTGATGCTGGCCAGCCTACCCAAGTTTAAACTGCCCCTCTATCACTTTCTAGGTTTGTGATCTGGGGCAAGTAAGCTCTCTGAGGGATAGATTCCCTTGTCTGTATCTCTAGCATACTTAGGGCTTTGGGGGGATGGAGAAGCTACCTCACGAGCTTGTGCTTGATATGTGGGAAGCATTGGGTGTTATCAACTTCTCTACAGTTAGCTTCCAAATCTGTGTCTCTCTTCATGAGCTCTCTTGGGTTCCATGTATGACCATCCACATGCTCTTGACCTTCTCCACACACATGCCATGCACTCACTCACTCCTCAAAATGATACTGACTTGGGGATCCTGAAGGATTTGGTCCATAAAAGAGAGAGACCCTGCCTTTGAATGCTGACAGTCATTAGTGGGAGATTCAGGGAAGTAAACCCTAATCCTCTCAACACGATGTAATGAATGTGATGACAGACATGCGTGTGTTCAGTTTACAAACATATACATGGGGTGTCTGGGTGGCTTTGTTGGTTGAGCATCCGACTTCAGCTCAGGTCATGATCTCATGGTTCGTGAGTTCAAGCCCCATGTCAGGCTCTGTGCCAACAGCTCAGAGCCTTGAGCCTGTTTCAGATTCTGTGTCTCCCTCTCTCTCAGCCCCTCCCCCACTCATGCTCTGTCTCTCTCTGTCTCAAAAATAAACTATAAAAAAATTTTTAAAAATATACAAAACCGTTACAGTTCAAGTGAGTAAACAAGTGGAAGGGGTGGAAGAAGGGGTGAAGTGATGGAGAAAGGTTTCACAGAATAGAAGATGTAGGTTGATTAAGTAGGTGATGGGGATTAAGGAAGGCACTTGCTGTGATGAGCACAGGGTGATGTATAGAAGTGCTGGAATCACTATGTTGTACACCTGAAACGAATATAATACTGTATTAGTTTATATATGTTAATATTAATTATTCATTTACTATTAACTAACTGGAATTAAAATAGAAACTTTAATATAGAATAAACTTTCTTCTGTTAAAAAAAAAAAGAAAGAAAAAGATGTTTGTTGAGACTGAAGGAAGGAATTTACAGACAGGGGAAGGGCAGAAACCTTGCTCTCTGAGGCTCCCTTCCCACTCCCTGGCCCCCACTTCTGGGGAGTGGACGTTACAGACATCTTGGTTCCTCCCTGGTCCAGCGAGGACCTCAGCATTGGCCCACAATTATCCTTCCCACCCCAAACCTGTCTTCATTTTCTACCTGCTCCAAATGCAATTGACAATTCCCAGATGCAAATTTATGACTGCCAACTCCAACCTTCCCACTCTCATTTCTGTCTCCTGGTCTGTTCCTTAGGCTCACAAAGACTTCTATTTGCACATCTTCAAGTGACACCATCCTGAAATGTGCCTGGATGGATCCGCTGCTATTGCCCGACAGCATAGCTTAAGAACTTTTGTCACTACCACCTACTCACGGAATACAGGCAAACACGTCAGCATAACACTTGTCTTTCCAGCCCCATCTCTCTACCTTCTTTCTACTCCCTGTGATGGACCTTTTCTTGTCCATCAACTGCTCTGTCTCAGGTACAGCACTGGGCGCTGTGAACACATGCATGGGGCACAGTCCATGCCTTTAAGCAGCAACCAGCTGTATCCAAAAATTGAAAAGGAACTAGAGAGTTTGAAAACCATGTGATAACTTTTCCCAAACCCAAAGCCAGGCTGAGGGAGTTCTTACCTCTGTAACCTCATGGACCTTTTATGTAACACCTATTGGTGTACCCGTCTTGTTCCCTTAACAACAACAACTCCTCCTCCCCTCCTCCTCCCCCTTCCCCCTCCCCCTTCTTCTCTCCTTCTCCTTCTCCTTCTCCTTCTCCTTCTCCTTCTCCTTCTCCTTCTTCTTTTATTCCAGACCTATGTCTGGACCTCTGGAGACTACTTTCTGCGAGATAAGTTACAGGAATCATGAGCCACAGAATGAGAAGGTTGTCCTATTGTCGGGTCCCACTGGGGTTGTTGAGCGAAGCCTCAGGCTCAGACAAGCACTCTCCTGGGTAGACCAGTAGGCAATGCCCTGCCCAGACCCACTGTCCTCAGGATGGCAATGAGAAGAGCAACTGACAGCATCTTTGGGATTCCCTGATGCTGGCAGTGATGTTACTTGCTCTGGTAATGTGGTCATTGTATTTTTATAGTCTAAGAACTTGACCTTGTCAACACCCACAATGACTATCTTCAAAATACAACCTCTCCACTTAAGGCTGCTACCCCCTCTAGCCTTCTCAGAAATTTTTCTCTATTGCTTGCCCCTTCTGTTTGCTGTCTCTTCAACCTCTCATGGGTCTCTCCACTGACATTTAAATGCACTCATCTCTCTCATGTTGAAAATGAAAGATCAGGGCTCCTGGATGGCTCATCAGTTAAGCAGATGACTCTTCATCTCAGCTCTGGTCTTGATCTCAGGTTGTGAGTGAAAGCCTATGTTGGGCTCCATGCTGGGTATGAAGCCTATTGGGGAAAAAAAAATTCAGCCTGTTAAACCCCCGTGTTCTCTTTCATCAACTGCCACCCCTTCGCACAGCACATTTTCTGAAAGCATTATCTCTGTTTACAATCCCTGTTTCCTTTCTATTCCAGGTAGGCGTCCGTTTCCCTAGACACTGTTCACTTCTCCATTCCCATCGGACAGGCTCTTCCCTTGGCTTCCCTGGCATCACACCCCCTGACTTTCTTCCCACCCCTATGATCACATCTGCTTTGTCCCCTATGCGGCTTCCTCTCTGTTCTTCAGGGACAGGAGTTCTCAAGTCTGCCCCGAGGCCCTCGGCTCCTCTTCCTTTGCATTCTCTCCCTTGGCCTATGCTTTCAGCTGGACTCCTGACATGAATCTCCAGCTCTGATACCTCCTCTGCCTCAGGCCTGACCACCTTACTATCTCTTTGGCATCTTTCTTTGAATGTTTCAAAGGCACTTCCGATTAAAGTTATACAAAAGCGAGCTCATGATCACCTCCCCCACCCTCAGCCCTGCCATGATACTCTTCTCCATCCCTCATCCGAGTGAATAGTTCCAGATGTATCCTGCTTGCAAGCCAGAGATCTAGGGGTCATCCTTGAAAACCCTCTCTCCCTTAATCACTTAATGCATCACCAAGTCCTGTCAGTTCTGCTTGCTAGATGTGCCCTGAAATCTTTGACTTGTCTCCAACTCCACCGCCATCTTGTTAGTCTGTTTTTCCCTCCTCTCTAGGCTAGTTTCCAAGTGACTCCACATATCCATTTCCCCCTGTCCCATCTAGTCACCATACTCTCCCTGAAGGACAAGTCTGGCTGTGTCATCTCCTCCACAACCTAAAGGATTGTAATAGTTTCCTGTTGCTCTTAGGACAGAGACCAGAATGGTACCAAACCTCCAGTCATGTGTCATCACAGCCACCCCTACCCCATTCTCTCTCCATTCTCTGTGCTCCAACTGCACTGGCCTTCTTTACTTCCTCAGATGACCAACTGTACTTCCTCTCCAAGCACAGAGCATTTGCATATGCTGGCTTCTCTATCTGGAATATTCCTCCTGGAGCATCTTTACCTACTTGGTCATCATCAGATAATAATTATTTCCTCCCTGACTAGAAGGATGCATTCAGAGGATCTTAACAAAGAGGCGATTTTACATTTGTTTGTGTGGTTCTTTAATCATTCCCTTATTCCACCTGTAAATTATGAGCTCCACGAAGACTAGAAGCCCTTGCTGTCTAAAACAGGGCTTCACACACGGTGAATGTTATTATAACAGATGCTTCTGTGCCTCGCATTGGACACTGAGTCTGGGACACGGATGGCATTCAACAAATGTTGCTGAAAGGGTGACCGAACACAGGGGCTGTGAATGTTCGAAGCTCTTGGAGGAAACCAGGAAATTCCCAAAGATGTTCACCTTTTTTTTTTTTTTTACAGTTTTATTAAAGTTTTATTAAAGCATTCATCATGGGCAAGGCAGAATACATAATGGAGCAGACATGGTTCAAATAATTAAGTTTCATCCCACTGGGAGATGTACTTACTGGAAGAAGCCTGGAAAAAGGGTACCATCAGTGACAGTGCTTAATTCCCACAGCCTCTCAAGAGTTGACCCGAGTGACCTCTGGACTCTTCCAGGCGTGAGTAATATAATGTGGAAAACATTACATTGTGAACTGGCTGTGCTTTGATGCCTTCCCTGTTCCATAATATTTTCCAGAATCCGAAGTATTACATTGAGTCATCTCGAGGTAAATTAGGTCATTTTCTTCCCATTCTATCTTTGATTAGCAGTCTTCTGCGGTGACGGTCGCTTTGCCATGCCACCTAGGATTCTCACAGGGTAGGGGTTGCTAAGCACGGAGAACTGTTTGCCGCAGGTGATAGAAGCTTCGCTTCTGAAAGGAATAGGAGCTCTTTTCAATACAAGGATTCCTTAGTTCCTTGGGGTTAGGTGAGCTCTTCTCCCGCTGAAGGGGAGTGGACTGACCCGGTGAGTTCCCCAGGCCTCCCTCTGCATTAGGATTCCATGATCCTATTAATGTTGGACAGAAGGGCAAATCCAAATGTGCAGTTCCATGTAACCCTTGAGTTTTCTCCTGGGGATGAAATTGAATAGAAAATGGAATATATCATCGTGATGGGAATCTAGCTGTGTGCTTTGGAATAGTAACTAACTGCACAGCCTCGTCACCGTGGAAACGAGCAAGGCCTGATACGGCCATCTTCGAGGGCATGTGCTACTGACTCAAAATTGATCTGGATTTGGTTTCGTGGGGGGAGGAAACACATGTGATAGTTTAATCTGTGGGTCTGGGAACCTTGACAAATGGTGTTCTAAGTGATTTAAGAAACCAATAGTGCATTAACCAAAAAGATCAAGGTGCAACCCTTGGTTTTATGCTAAAAAGAAGTGACTGTGGGTCAGTGTGCTGTGGAAAGTTATAGGTTGTTTTGCACTTGATGCTAAATATCAGGATAATTCATGAGAAAAAAAAAAAGAGCCTGTCAGACATCTGCCCATTTCATTTATATGATGCCAAACACTGAGATATTTGGAAACATTGAAATGTCTGACATTGCAGTGACGAACTTTCTGGATGAAAAATTAGGTGAAGTTTTTTTTTCTTTTCAATTCGTTATTTTGGTGCTTCATAAATCATTTTTGAAAAGTTGCTTTATTGTATGTAACTAGGATTTACATTGCATTTTAAAACATAACCTAGGGCTATCCAGAGAGGTTTTCGTGGTTGTTTCTTTCAATAACTGTTTTCCAATCCTGTCATAGAATTTTTCCCAACAGAAAGACTATAAAAACTTTTTGACTTCTCAGAGGCAGGCCACACAGGCCGCAAACAGACCACACCCTCCTCCCTAGAGCACTTTACTCGATATCATCCCCTGTTCTCTTCCCACATCTCTGGAAATTGCATCTCAGATTCCTTTGCCAAATCCTACAGATCAATCTGACTTCCTGTATTCAAATCCCTCCTAGTTTCTCTCTCTCTCTCTCTCTTCATTCTCCACTCATTACCTTGGTGACCCTATGCACATTCACAAATACAAGCATTATCACTATGCTGATGACTTCTAAATATTGCATCTTTTTAAAGAAGTTTGTTTACTTATTTTGAGAGAGAGAGAGAGAGAGAGCAGGGGAGCAGCAGAAGGAGAGGGAGAGAATCCCGGGCTGGCTCCACACTGTCAGCTTGGAGCCTGATGTGGGGCTTGAACTCAGGAACCATGAGATCATGACCTGAGCCAAAATCAAGAATCTGACACTCAACAGATTGAGCCCCCCAAGTGCCCCCTAAATTTGCATCTTTGACCCATTTCTCCCAGCTGAGCTCCAACCTGAAGTTCAATTCCCTACCTGGTATTTTCTCTTGGATTTCTCAGAGATATGTCAAATGCAACATGTCCAAACCAAAAATTATGATCTTCCTCCACAAATCTGCTACCTTTTTTCCATGTTTCTTAGTATCCAATTCCACCACCCACCAGAAACCAGAGAGTCATCTTTTGTACATCCATCTGTCCCACCTTTCACATCCAGTCATCATAAGTACACCTTGTAAGTGTCTCTTGAATTGTCCCCTTTTCTTCACCTCCAATGGAAAGAATTCAGTCAACATTGCTGCTAACCTAGATGACAGTGACGCTCCCTAACTGGCAGCCCTCTACCCACTCCTGGCCCCTAATGATATATTCTCTACACTGGGTAAAGAAATTTTATAGAAATGCAAACTAAATGACGTAGCTTCTCTGCTTAAAGTCTTTCCATAGTATCCCAACACCCTTAGGAGCAGAAGGAAGGTGGGATTGCAAGACAAGACTACACACTATCTCTTAAAAATGTTGAACCTTGAAATGCCTATGGGATTCAGTTAGGGTTCACTGGGCAGACACCGGGGCTGTAGCAGGAGATGTAGCTATGGTAGTTGCTACAGGAGCTACGAACCCAATGGAGATGTTAGAAAAGTAAGCTTGGAGGATCTCCATGAGGGCTTGCAAAATGGCAATCAAAACTGAGTGTGGCCATGGCATTCTAGAGCCTTCAGGGGATGAAGAACTCTACTTTGCTGGGACCCACAGAACTAACCAGTGTTTAAGGGACTGTTTTGTATACATCTGACTCACAAGGGATTGATGTATAACCAACATGTCAGTTCATTAGAGTGAGAAATAGAGCCACTGAGTTCTCCCAAAGACTTAAGTTCACTGCTCCATCCGTCTCTGTCTGAAGACAAATTATTGTAAGACACATTATAATCAGAAGGCTGTTCGGTGAACATAAAACCCACAATAGAGAAGTGAGATTAATGATTCTTTCTGAACTGCTGGTCCAAAATATTCACCTACAAGTTTCTAGGCACTGTTGTGTCTTAGAGTGTTGTTTGTGCTTAGCTTGAGGTTCAGATTAAAATAATGAGCCATTTTCTGTCTATATATGAGAATTATTTTCCACACATGGTGTTGCTCCCTTATAAAAACAAAGTAGCAAAGAACCAACTTAGAAGACACTAGGCTGTGGAAATGATTGGCATTTAGATAGAAATATTTAGCTCAAAATATATCGTAATTCAAAAGGTAACTTTGTACTCTCCACAGGAACCAGCTGGAAGAATGTTCTAATTTATTAAACTTTTTACCCTGAGGAAGATAAAGCAGTTGAGGGACTAGTTATTTGATTCCTTTCTTCTGCTTGGGTCTTAGAAAAAAATAACCAGAGAGAGCAGCACCATGCTTCTGATGTAATTGCCTTGGGGGAAAAGAATCAGTGAGGAAGGATCTCTGCTCCAATGAGCAGAAATTAGGAGAGCCATGATGAACGTTCTGAGCACAGGACTGCTGAGATTGGTGGTGTTTCCCCTGCTCCTCCCTCCCCATTAGGAGGATAGTGAGAGTTTAACTCTGAGCCGGGCACTGTTGACACCCTTCAAATATATTAACTCATTGAATGGTTAAAACCCTGTAAGTTAGATGCTCTACGTATCCCCAGTTGGCAGACCAGAAAAAATGAGGCAGGTAATTTGCCAAAGGCATAAAACCAGTCTGTGGGTGAGCTGGGATTTGAGCCTAGGAGATTTGATTCTTGAGTTAACAGTCTCGAGATTCCAGCTTCTTCCTTTTGCTCTCCTTGGAAGTGAATCTCAAGTTGATGATTTATGATTCTGGAAGAGCCAATAACACCTGTTTGTAGGAAGCCACAACCATCCTGAGGAATGTATGCCTGCCCCTACGGAGGGGTTCCACCAGAGGCCCGAGACAAGGGAAAGGGGCTGAGGTAGGGGCTCGGACATTGGTGCCTTTCCTATTTTTTTCTTTCTTATCCACACACCAAAAGATAAGATTCCTTTTTGTATTTATGCACAATTTTCTCTGTTTTCTTCTATATATGGTTAATATTATTCTCTGTGTTACTGGCTTTTCTGTTTAACACTGAGCAGGTGACATGACTCATGAGTTATAGCAGCAGTGGTGGTGGGGATGGGGTGAAAATTGTCTCACTTCTCCCAGTGGATTAATATAGGAAGAATGTTTTGAGCATTTAATTGAGAGCCAATGCCAGGAAGAGAAGGAAAAGAGTCAGACAGACCCTGGGAACATCACTGTTTAAGAGAGGAGCACAAGAAGGAGGAGACTTAGAAAGATCTAGATTAGTGGGGAACCATCTTACGGAAGCCAAAGTAGAGTTTGGGGAAGGGGCTTGGTCATCAAGAATGTCAGATAATTTATAAAAACCAAGAGGGTATGGAAGTAGTGCAAGTGTCCATCGATAGATGACTAAGTAAAGAAGATGTGGCATATGTGTGTGTGTGTATTTATATGTATATGTGTATATATGTATTTATATGTATATGTGTATAAAATATGTATACAATGGAATATTATTCACTCACACAAAGAATGAGATCTTGCCACTTGTGACAGCATGGGTGGACCTGAACATAATATTCTAAGTGAAATAATTCAGACAGGGAAAGACAAATACCCTATGATTTCTCTTATATGTGGAATCTAAACAAACAAACAAACAAACAAACAAATAAAACACTAGAATCCAACTCATAAATACAGAGAACAAATTGGTGGTTGGTTGCCAGAGAGTCAGGGAGTCAGAGGATAAACAAAATAGGTAAAGGGGGTTGAGAGGTACAAACTTCCAAATATGCAATAAATAAGCCATGGAGATAAAAAGCACAGCATAGGGAATATAGGTAATAATATTGTAATAACTTTGTAGCATAGAGATGGTGGCCAGAGATATGGTGAGCATTGAGCAATGTAGAGAATTGTCGAATCACTATATTGTACACCTGAAACTAACATAACATTGTACCTTACCTATACTTCAAAATAAAAAGAATGTCAAATATTATGAGGAGGTCAAGTAGAATGAGATGAAGAGGTTGCTGAGAGAATCAGAAAGCCCCGACAGAAAAGCAAAACAAGGTGTTACCACAGTGATGGAGAAGCTACAGCTCACAATCTGGCATGCTGGGAATTAGGTGATGGAGAGGTGGCTTAACATAGGGAAAATGTTATGAGCATTTAATTGAGAGCCATTGCCAGGAAGAGAAGGAACAGAGTCAAACAGACCCTGGGAACATCACTGCTTAAGAGAGGAGCACAAGGAGGAGGAGACTTGGAAAGATCTAGTTTAGTGGGGAATCCTACGGAAGCCAAAGTCGCATTTATCGATTCCAGTCCAGGGGGTTGCAGACCCACATTAGACTTGAGAATTAGGCAATGTGAACCTGAATCCAGGTATGAGCGAAGAGATTACTGCATTAGACTTGTGTGGACCGGGTGTCCTTACTGGGTTCATGTCCATAAAGGATGCTTGAATCTTATGATGGAGGGCCATTTGCAAAGCTGCCCTGCATAGCTGCAGCTTGTGAAAGGCAACTTTGGTTCTCAGGAATCTCCCAGGACTTCCCGAGTCACCCCAGTTCCCGCGGGATAGTAACCTCAGCTCTAGGCCCCTGAGAACAGTAATTTCCATGTGCTTGAAATAAAACTATTTCTTGGTTAGAGAAATGGTTTGATTCTGGGAATTAAAGAAATGATAAAATATATAAAATCTACTGTATTCACATTCCTGTGTTAAGTTCTGAAGTGATCTTGTATATCAGAATGTAAAATTTGAAAGAAATTCAGCACATTATTTGATCAGCCTCTCCTACCTCAGGGCCTTTGCACCTGCTACTCTTCTGCTTAGAAATCTCTTACTTCTAATAGTCTCATGCCTTGCTTTACTAAATCCATTGTCTTTACTTAAATATCAACTTATCAATAAAACATCCTCTAATCACCTTTAAAACAATTGTACTTTATCCCTCCCACCTCTGCTCAATTTTTTTCACAGCACTACTATACTATATATTTTCTGACATACTATATATTTTCATTATTTATTTGCCTTCATAGTGCATGAGGTACTGTTCCAAGTGCTGTGAGATTTAATGATAAGCAAACAAAACAGACTTACCCTTTTTGAAAGAATGGTTCTGGTTGTTGCTTGGGGTTGGAGTGAATCTGAACAGTCATAGTTGAGTAACAGATAGGAACTGACTAGATCTTCTCAAGCACAATAAAAATGAAGAGGATAAATTGTCTAGAAGGATTTCAAGCCTCTTACATTATTTTGTTAAGTTATACTAAGTTATTATTGAGTCAATGATGTGATTTCTTAAGCTTTAAAATATACCCATATGGTAAAAAAAAATTCAAATAGAACAAAACCATATAAATGCAGAGTCAGGTTTTTTCCACCCCAAACTTCTTGTCCTTTTGACCTAACTCTCTCCACCAGTTTTTCTGTTTCCTTTCAGACGTTTTTCATGCACATAATCACATATAAGAATATATTTTTTAGGTAATCTGCAACATTATTACAGACTGCACTGCCTTGATTTTTGTCACAGAAGGTATTTTAGAGATGTTCCTATATGAATACATACAGGCATACCTACTTCTAGAGAAGCTTTTCATTATTTCATTATGTGGGTTGCCACATTTTAAATGAGTAACCTATTGACGAACCCAAATAATACCTCGATGAACATCCTTCTAGCGCCTCTTTGTTATTTTGCTCACATATAAATATGTCTGTAGGCTCAACTATTAGAAGCAGAATTGCTGATATGAGCATATGAGGGCATATGACACAAGAATTGAAAGTATTTCCTTCTCAAACCCTAGTTTGAATGAATTAAAACTGGGTTTTACTTCCAGAATTCCCACTGTGTTAGTCATACGCAGGGCTTGATACTTTATCTCTGGCTGCCCAATTTCCTATCCTAATAACGAAGATATTTAACAGCTATGCAAATAATATATCAGAAATGTAATTTATTAGAGTGGTACCAGAAAGTGCCACTTACGCGCTGGGAGATTTGACTTAATAATGCAATTCCACAAGCCTTTATTAAGGGCTCAATTCATGGGCCTGATTCATCCTTTTGTGCATGTCTCAGTCACGTGTGTGGTCCTCAGCCACCGCAGAGGGGAGGGTGGAGGGCCCTGCTGTGCCTTACCATCTGAAATTGCAGCAGTACTGAGCCTTCTGGCCGAGCTTTTAGTGGCTCAGCTGTGGCTAGCAGGAGAGCTTTCTATGAACACATTAAGTGGGGGGAGGAAAGCCCTGTGCCCTAGGGAATCATGGGCCCCGGACATTCAGCCCCTTCCAGAACACCTGGGCTTGCTCCACCTGTCTGTAACCGTGCGTCAGGCACACTGCAGGAATGGAACAGCCCATGTGGAAGTCACTGCAGACCATGTTAGAGTGGGGGAGCCGGCCTCCTGGATCCTTGCAAGAACAGATAGATACGGTTCTGCCCTCTAGGGGATTGGATTGCCTCCTAATGGAGGAGGCAAACAATGAAGTAACAAAATATTGATACCTTGTAGCAAGTACTACAAAGACAATAAACAGGGTAAGTGATTAAGAATGACTGGCAGGGTGCTTATGCTGGATAACCAAGTCTAAAGACCCCAGCATAGGAAGGAGTGAAGTGTGTTTAGAGGCACATTGAGAAAGGGGAAGTCAGATATGACCATGGGGCTGAGTGGAGATAACACTGTGAGGCCATCAGCCCAAAGACGACATTAACACTGTGGGGAAAGTAAAAGGTGACCCAGAGAGAGGGTACAGGCGGCAGGGATAGGAAGACCTGGTGCACAGAGAACCACCCCGTTTGGAAGTATGAGGGGGAAAGGAGGGGGGAGAGGGGGGGAGGGCAGCGATGGAAGAGGGGAACTAGAAATCACAATGACACAAATGCTATCGACGGGAATGCTTCCAGAATGCAAGAGCAGACATCTGCTGAACTCAGTTGATAGGCTGAGGAAGAAGGGGCCAAACATGAGTCCATGAGGTGGAGAACATGGGAGTTATTGGTGTTGAGAAGAGCTGTCTCACCGGAGTGAAGAAACCAAAAGCCCCACTGGAGAGAGAGATGAAGAGGCAGAGACAACACTTGTGGTTAAGTCTCTTAAACATTTTTGCTAGAAGGTGGAAAAGAGAAATGGAGTATTAGCATGTTCTAAAGTGAGTTCTTTGGAACACGAGTTACATCATAGTTGATTCAGGCTGCTATAACAACTACCATAGGAGTGGACAGGATGGCTTGTGACTAACACAAGAGTATTTCTCACAGTTCTGGGGGCTGGAAGTCCGAGATAAGGGTTCCAGCATGGCCAGGTTCCACGGAGAGCCCTCTTCTGAGTTATAGACTGCTATCTTCTCATGGTTTTCTCATATGGTGGGAAAGGTGGGAAAGGGCTCTCTAGGGTCCCTTGTACCAGGGCACTAATCTTACTCCTGAGGGCTCCACCCTTATGACCTCATCATTCCTCATAGATCCCACCTCCTAATACCATCACATAGGTTTTTAACACGTGAACTTTGGGGGACACATTTAGTTCTCTACATATTAAGCAGTAATTGGTTTAATGTAAATTAAAGCTTTAAAAATATTTATTTTGAGAGATAAAGAGAGAGTGTGTGTGTGCGCGCACTCACACACACAAGTGGGGGAGGAGCAGAGAGAGAGGAGAGAGAGAATCTCAAGCAGGCTCTGCATTGTCAGCACAGAGCCTGATGGTGGAGCTCCATCCCATGACCGTGACCTGAACTGAAATCAAGAATCTGACGCTTAACTGACTGAGCCACCCAGGTGCCCTGCAAATGAAAAGTTTTGAGAAACTTAGCTTTCAAAAAAAGTCTTCACTACCTATCTTTATAGAGCCTTGGTAAGCTAATGTGCATTATGAATTCTCCTCAGTGTTTGATTACAGAAAGCCTTTTTTTAATCTGAAAAAAAATTTTAATTTCTCTTCAAAAATTGTAATTACATTTTCATTAACAATTTTTTTTTTAATTTAAAATTTTAACTTCAATTGTATGTTGCAACCAGGACTAATGGAACAAACTTTAGGAAATACTGAGTTTACTTTTACGTTTGTCCTTCAGTTTCATACAAGGAGGATATGAGGAAAGCTTACTAAAGGTGCACTTCTTTATCCTTGGCAAAGCGATAGTAAGCACACTGTCCGTTAAGTTAGTCAATGTGCCTCATATAAAGAACTTCGTGACAAATTCCCTCTACAAATCAATAGTAGGAAAAATAAATTGCTTCCCTGGATGAACTGGGGCAGTTAAAAATACCTATCAGTGAATCAAGGATGAATCACAGCATTGTAGATCTAAAAATGACCCGAAGTTAACCTCCTCAGTCCCACTGCTTTTACAGAGGAGGCACAGACCAGAGATGTTAGAGAGCCTGCAACCTCCCCGCCCAGCCAGCCCTCCGGTGGTGCCAGGTGGGGAAATGCGAGATGTTTTTCACCTTACAGAGCTCCCAGGAGTCTTTGGCAGTAAATCTCGTCCTCAACCACAGTAACCGATTAACCCCAAATGCCTGATAACATCTATGATCCTCTCTTAAAATTACTGGGGGGAGGGGGGAGTTCTGTTTTTAAAGAATATGCGTTCCCTGGCTTTTAGTTAATAGCTCCGGATACTCTTAGAAAGCATCATTCTAAATTCTGCGAATTAAAAAAAAATTAGTACATAGAGGAATTCACAAATTTCACGTGTTTGGAACCCAGAAAGTATTTTCCTGTGTAAGCAATGTCAAACACGGTGGTTAGCTTCTACCACCAAAATTCTGAATCCATAATGGAGCCGAAGTTTATGAATCGGTTCCCCCTTGGATTGGTCCATTATTGCCGTACGGGGGGGCCTCTATGGCAAACCTTTCTTTATTCCTGCCTATTAGGACCGAGACTTCTGGGGGAAGCAGCAGCGGGCACAACAGAGCCCTCTATGGGTCACACACAGCAGCGCAGGCCGAGATTTGTACCTTCCAGCTGACCTTCCTTCATTCACATGGTTTTAAAGGCATTATTAATTTGTAAAAAAATAACCTGTTCTGCTATAAACCACCATTAAAACCCACAGTATTTTGGTTTGGTATTTAAGTGGTATTTTTGGAGTGAAATTGTCTTTAGGATTCTGCCTGCTATTCCCCGGGGGCTGGTTATGTTAACCTAAACTATAGTCCTTCCCTGGCAAAAAAGGAAAGGTTTAGAAAGTAACTAAGGAAGTACATAGTAAGAAAATCTCAACCCACATTAAATCAGAGTCTAACAAAGAGTGGAGAGAATGAGGAAGAAACATTACTTACTGAGATAGTACTATTTTCTATGGAAAGATGCTAATAACATATTCAAGGAGTTGTATGACTCCCTAAAAGGAGATTGAAAAAGAATGCCTACAGCCCTACTTTCACTGGGAACCTGGAGCCAAGAAATACCGACAGAAAACTAAAGACTAAGAGGATATCTTAAAAGCAATTAAAGAAAAAAGACATATTGCTTTTAAAGAATTGACGGCAATACTTTTCATGAGCAATAAAAGAAGTCAGAAAGCAGTGAACTTACTTCCTCAATGAATTTTTAAAAATTTACATGTCTGTATCTAGCTAAAATACCCATTAAAGTAGGAGTATCAATAAATATATACTCAAACACACACAAAAATGAGTTTTTTACTACCAGCCTTACAGATAACATAAACAGTCGATTAATACATATTTTGTATGTGATATGTATTATATACTGTATTCTTATAATAAAGTGAGATATAGAAAGGATAATTTTCTTTTTACTAAGAAAAGCATGAGGGGAAAATACATTTACAATGCTGTTTGAAAAAAAAATCTGTGTGTAAGTGGATTCACACAGTTCACATCCATGTTGCTCAAGAGTCAACCATATTATATTTCTTTTAGTGGTTACAGTAGAAAATATAGCACGCATTGTTACCTTAGCAAGGTCTAATGTTACATATTTTTCATCTCTTTTTGTCTAATATGAAGACGTCAGGATACTTTAAATACATTCACACCCCTTCTGACTTACATGCTGTTGTTGTTGGGATTGTGAAGGGAGTTGGAACCCTCTTTTGGAAGGTCTGGACTTCGGAAAATAGTAATATTATACCATGCAGGATGCGACCCTTCTGTGTGATTCCACAAAATCTTTAGCAATGATCTCAGAAATCATGACATCCTTAGGCCATTTGATTTCCTGTGGAAACTGCAGTAGGGTTGAGTTCACGTTAGGTTGATTTCACCTGGATCAGGGTCAGTAGGCATGGATGAAGGAATCCAAGTCTGACCGGTAAACAATTTTTGATCAAAAGTGGAAAGTTGGCCTTCAGGGTGTCAGAGGTGGGCAATTCCTGATGATGGCCTAGTCCAGGGTCTAATCATGGGAGAAGTTATTGAAAGGGTGTGGCAGTGAAGTTTCTGGAAGTGAGGAAGTGAAGACACAGAGGTAGAATTCATTCATAACAACTCTCATATTTTGATTATCATTGCGTACTCCTATGGCTTTCATTATAACAAGCCAATCACTTTTGTGTGTGTATTCTCAATCTACTGCCTCTATATGACATCAAAATATCCAGATGAAAAGTGAAAAGTTGAGGACCACTCAGAAGGTGGTCTGAGTAACACCAAGCATGCAGCAGTGGGAAGATAAAATGTCACAGTGATTGATGAATCACCTTTATCCAGACATTTTGAAGTCAAGTAGAAACAGCCAGAAAATGGATATTGACAGACAATTTCCTAGAAATAAAATTTAGTGCTTGGAATAGGTCATTGCATCTAGCCTGAGAGCCTACAGAAAATGGGGCCTCTGTATTAGTCAGAATTAAAGTTGGCCGGAAAGATGAAAGGGAAAAGCCTGGGAAGTCTGTCAGAGGAAAGATTTTGAAAATTTAGTAGCAGAAGATGAAAGACAATGTCACGAATAAGATAAAACAGCCTTGGAAGTAAAACCTTCATGGGAAGCAAAGGTCAAGAAATACAAGGAGATAAAACTCAGGATGCATTAGTGGTCCAGGTCTACAGGGAATATACTTCCAAGAATAAATGGAACGAGACATTAAAGAGGACCTTTATGAAGTTTAAAGCCTATTCTTACTTGTGGCCTAAGGTAGGATTTAAATTTTGTTGGAGCAAGATACAGATGAGGAATAAATCAAGTTTAAGTGCACTATATAATATTCTTAATTAAGTAGAAGTCAGAATTTTTGATCAGAGGAACGGAGCAATGAGGGCCAGTTCTATTGACCATGATCTATAGATGCTTCTTAGACGCTAATGTGCAGAGAATCACATGGGGATCTTTGCTGCAGATTCGGATCCAACATGTCTGTCATTTCTAAGAAGCTCTCAGGGGACGCCAGTGCAGCTTGTCCCTGGACCACACTGTGAGTGACAGGCTATAGAGTAGAGGCTGCCACACCCGGATGCCCAAGAACGCTCCCCAGATAATACTGATATGCAGCAGGAGTTTGGAACCAAATCTATTGAAAACCTTGGAGATTAATTAATACAGGAACTGGAAGAATCAGGAGGGACAGTCATAAAGCCTTTTCAAATAAAATTAATTTTTTTCTTAGCAGCATGTGGAAAAAATATTGTAGATGATGGCATAAAATATCTAAAGCAGCCATCAGAAATTTGGAGAGAGGCTGGTATGCTTTTAGTGAACTACATAGTGTCTGTTTGGAAGATGTTCAAGGCCTGGAGTGGATAAAAAAGGAGAGACGTAATGAGTAAATGTGTAGACACGTTTACATTTTGGAAGTCTTTAAGTCTTTAATTACACTTTTAATATTTTGGATAATAAAGATGGCCAGTAACTCCTCGTGTTTAAAGAGCCAGGAATGGAGACAGAGAAGGAGAGGGAGAGTATCTGAGCTGATAGGTGTTCGAGCATGCACGCAGTGAAAGCATGTGTGTGTGTGTGTGTGTGTGTGTGTGTGCGCGCGCGCACACGTGCGTGCATTTAGTCAGTGAAGTCCTACTTTCCAGAGCCAAGAAATACTGACATCCTGCATGAGTGCCACACCTTGTATTCCATTCAGGTGGTGAAAATATAATGCTCTTCACACATCTACTCTCTTCCAGCTTTACCAGACTCTTCTAATTCCGTAGACTCCCTTACCTCTTCAGGACTGAACGGGATTCAGTCTCTGCTACATCCCATTTTGTCCCTTTTAGTAAAACATAATTAGATGCAAATATAAATCACAACTATTGTCAGAATTCAAATGGGTTCTGATGAGAATTAATATTTTCCATTCATAGGAGTACTAATTCAGAACACACAATAAGGCAAAAATTCAAAATTGGGCAGAAACCACTCATTTCTCAGGCAGAAATAGCTGTATTATAGTCATCTTATAGAGATTAGAATTTTACAATCAAGATATCAGGACTTTATGCTATAAATGATTTCCTCTCCTCTTTTCCAAATCTTACCCTTCATAATGACCATTGAATAAATGGATATGTGACAGAATTAATTGAATGCTATTATCTACCCTTTAGAATTTTAATTTCAGATCTTGTCTCATTAACACAATTATCTAGGAGAGCATTATGTCAAATGAACACACAACTGTGATGTACTGTATATATTAATCAGAATTCCTGGTTTGCAGGAGACAAACTCAACTGACACTGATTCAGATCAGAAAAGGAAAATGATCATATGGGTTCACGTAACTGTAGAATTGAAGTGCACTTGAGGTACATTTGGACCCAAAGAGTTGATTTTTCAATCTTTTTCTCTGTCTTTTTCTTCCGTTTCCTTTCCATGTTGGCCTTATTCTCCCCATAGCAGACAGCTTTTTCCAATCAATGAATGTGTCTCAAAGGAGCCTGAATTTATAGATTTTAGGACTCAAGTTCCCAGAACAAGAATAAGAAACTTTTTCCACATCCATGGCAGAAAAATCCTTGGGAAGATTGTGATTCAGCCTGGCTTACATGTCTGCCTCTGAAACCATCATGATGGCTATAAAGCTGGAGAATTGTCTCTTACTGTGACTTGGGTCACATGCTCATCCCTGGCACTAAAGTGTGGCTGGCATGGCCCTCACCTTGACAACCTTGACTGTAAGAAGAGCATTTCCCCTGAAGGAAGGAGTGATAGGCAGGTTGATAATGTATTTCTGCACCATGATAGGGCTTGCTTGAACGGTAGGTAAGCTGAGGCTCAGGCGGGGGCTGCCAAGGACAGGAAGAGAAGTCCCTGGAAGGAGCTAAGGGAAGGTTAAAGGACAAGACAGGAGCGACCCAGGAGTCTCACATTAACTATTAATCATAATAAGATTTCTGTCTATTGATAGCAGACTTCAGAAAAGCTATCAAGGCCATAATAACCATAATAGGGGGGAAAAAAGGTTGTCTGGCCAGAGGACCTTTTTAGGATATTTAACAAGCATAAAAAGCATGTATTCTTATTTTTAAATGTTTGTTTGTTTATTTTAAGAGAGAGAGAGCGTGCGCACTGAGGAGGAGCAGAGAGACAGGGAGAAAGAGCATCCTAAGCAGACACTAGGCACAGAGCCCAACCTGGGGCTCAATCTCATGAACCACAAGATCATGACTTGAGCCAAAATCAAGAGTCAGATGCTTAACCAACTGAGTTACCCAGGCGCCCCTAAAAGCATGTGTTATTAAATTCAGGAATAATTCATAATGATGTGTGATATGAGATCTAAAATTAACCTCTAATATCTTTAAAGCATGATTATCATGATTGTGTGTTTCATCAGGAGCTCAGCTGTGCTGGAGAGAGCTGAGCTGTCGGGGGTCCGAGTAGCCAACTAAAGCCACAAACAAACATGAGCACCAGCTCCCATTGTTCCGTTTTTCCCATCGAATGATGCTCCTGGCAAGGTTCAAGTGAATCGGGCAGATGTGGGGACTGTCTCGCTGTTGAGGGAGGGAACACAAAGCTCTTGCAGTTAAAAAAAAAAAAACTTCAAAAAAAAAAGTTTATTTATTTTTGAGTGACAGAGACAAGGCACAAGCAGGGGAGGGGCAGAGAGGGAGTCCCAGAATCTGAAGCAGGCTCCAGGTTCCAAGCTGTCAGCACAGGAGCCCCATGTGGGGCTCGAACTCATGAACCACAAGATCATGACCTGCAAGGCTCTTGCAGTTTAATGACTCCTATGGTTTTATGGATCATACATAATCGTGATCTGTCTCATGTTTAATCTAAGGGCTGGAAGGAGGGGAAGAGGGAGGGTTAGAAGCAGAAAGGTGTCAAGATTTCCAATAAGGAGACCTCCAAGTCAAAGCGCCAGGGCTAGGAATGTAGACTTGTGGAAGGGGGTGGTCAGCCAGGGGGCCCTAGACTTTAACTTCCAGAACAGCCTGCAATGCACTATGTAGGTGGGGCGCTTCCTCCCAGGAAGCCTGACAGGTAAAGCCTTTGTAATTGCTCGTGGCTGGGCCTGAAAAATCACAGAGAGGTTTTAAACTTTTTTTTAAAGGCTCAGATTCACCAACCTTGACATTATGACCTGAACTGAAATCAAGAGTCGGATGCTCAACCTACTGAGCCACCCAGGAGGCCCAATCACACAGAGATTTATAGCCAGGAGACCAAATTTGTTTCTATTAACTCTTATCAAGGGTAGAGTTTTGGTAGCATTTTAACATAAGATGACAGAACAAAAAAGATACATTTTTTCCTCATGGCTCATTCTTATCATGGTAGGGAAATGAAGTAGGACTTGACAATAAATGAGGCATCATTATTTCTAGAACTTCTGGTCCCAGGGGGTTTTTGTGCTCTGCAGAATAGTAAGAATTCAAAGACCTGCAGGGTTAAAAGGACCTATAGATTTCATTTTGCACTAACTTTTATTACTTATCCATTATTCATCCCCAGTGGTCATCCTGCCTATGATGACATTCCAATGACAAGAATCTTGTACTTAAAACGAAAGTTTTCTTTTATTTAGAGAGAGAGGAAGAGCATATACATGCAAGGGGAGAGGCAGAGAGAGAGAAGAGAGAGTCCCAAGCAGGCTCTCTGCTGACAGTGCAGAGCCCCACATGCGTCTCGATCCCAGGAACCGTGAGATCATGACTTAAGCCAAAATCAAGAGTCAGACACTTAACTGAGCTACCCAGGTGCCCCAAGAATCTTGTACTTTTTAAAGTAAATCATAATATTTTCTCAGACTTCGATGGTCCGAATATCTTTTATGAGACAAAATTTGTCTCCCTGTCTCTTCACCCACTGATCTTGGGATCCAGTGGAACAACTATATTCTGTTTTTTGGCAGCTGTTCTGCAGATGTTGGAAGATAATGGTCCCCTAGCTATCAGACTAAACTTTCCAGAGCAAATCTCCTTAGTTACTTCATTATCCTTGTATAATATGGTTTTGAGAACCTTCCTTCTGCCCATCTCCTCTGAGCAAACTTGCCTGCCTGTGTTCCTACAGAAGTATAGTGCTTACCCACTCAGAGCCTGGAGCTGCCTCAGATTCGGTGTCTCCCTCTCTCTCCGCCCCTCCCCTGCTCACGCTCTGTCTCTTTCTCTCTCGCAAAAATAAATAAAACATTTAAAAAATTTTTTAAAAAAGCTTGGTGCTTACAACTATTCAAACCTATTGTTTTAGGTTTGGTAGTTTTATTAGTGTAGCCAAAGACTGAGTTCTCTCTTGGGAATCATTCTATCACCCTGTTAATACACGTTGAACTTACGAGAAAACTCCCAAGTTCCTTTCATGCAAAGTTTATATCTTTTATTTCTACTTGTTCAGTTGCTTTGGGACTCAACTTTTTAGTGTAAAAATGCAACCTAATATATTTCTCAACTTGACATTTATCATATGATCCGCCTGTCTGTCTTAATAGCACAATAAATAAGAAGTAAAGAATAATGGCTAACGGGGCACCTGGCTTGCTGACTTTGGCTCAGGTCATGATCTCGCAGTTTGTGGGTTCAAGCTCTGCATCGGGCTCTGTGCTGACAGCTTGGAGCCTGGAGCCTGCTTTGGATTCTGTGTCTCCCTCTCTCTCTGCCCCTCCCCTGCTCATGCTCTGTTTCTCAAAAATAGATCAATGTTAAAAATAATTAAAAAATAAAAAGAATAATGGCTAACACATAGAATCTTTAAAAAACCTATATATTCTAAAATAAACCGGATGCAAAAAAAAAAAAACCCACCCTGCAAAACAAATGTTTGTTCAATGAGTTATAAGGAAAACAATCAGGTCAAGAACTGGAACTTTACCAGTCATTACAGATGCCTCTCTAATGTGGCTCATCCAAGTGTCAGCACCTGTCTCCTCTAATCAGATATGACTATATAAATATGATAATAAAGACTAATCTAGTAGTTCAATTTTTTGTGTCATTTAAATATTTTCAATATACAGGTACATCAGTAGACACTATTATTTGCCCATTTAAAGAACTTATGACTAAGTATCTCTCAATCTTTCATTCCACCCCCCACCCCCATCTCTTTATTTCTCTTAAAAGTTAACTGTTTCATTTGACCTCCAGAGTCACCTCCAGTGTGGAATTTTTTACAGCACAATCATGGTACAATTCAACATGGTCCTTTGTTCTTTGTATTTCCTGTCAATTGGTGGTTGGATCTAAAGCAATGATTGGACTCATGTTTAATCCTCATGGCAAGACTATGGGTGGTGGTGTGTTTGACGGTATGTTTTCCCCATACATTAAAAACATTTTTTATTTGAGTACAATTGACACAAAATATATTAGTTTTAGGTGTACAACAAAGTGATTCAAATTCTCTCTATGTTATATTACGCTCACCTCAAGTGTAGCTGCCGTCTGTCATAAAGTGTACAATATATTGATTGGAATCACTTACAAATTGAAAAGTAATTACTACCATAGCTAGCTAATACCTGCATCACATCACATAATTACTATTTTATTGAGTGTGGTAAGAATACTTAAGATCTACTTTGGTAGCAGCTTTTAAGTATATTATAGGTTGTGTTAACTATAATCACTATCGTCTACAAAAGATCCCCAGAAACTTTTCACATTATAACCGGCACTCTTTGGGTGGTACTATGTTCTATCCTGAGGAGGCTTATCACGTTCGATCACTTCTATTTTGGGATGGTGGGAGTTGATGATGCTCAATGCCCAGATCCACTAATTCACTGGGATCTGGGGACCCTGGTCTTTCTATCACTCCTTGCAAATTATTTATTGTAGACCTCTTTATAAAGAGACATTTCACTCATTTATAATTTGCTTATTGAGTGATAATTCATGTAGAAAGGGTGAATGTTTTTTCTTTCCTTTCATTTACTGGCTTTGAAGATGATAAATTGGCTTCCTATCATTCTTTGAAGGTAAACAGTTAGATTTTTAAAATATCATTATAAGCCTATTGGTTTAATGGACTTAATCAATTATAATGGTCCCTTTAAAACTCAAACTGTTTCTCTTTAGCTGGCAAGAGCCTCTTTAGGTTGGTGTCTAAGTAGTTTTGACATGACCCTTGTGGTCTTTGACAGCTTCCTTCCTATCAGGTATTTTAGGTTCACCTTGCTTCCTTTTCTACCCTAGGCCTAGAATCAGTCATTTTCCCCAACAAATTCTATATTCTTTCTTAAGACTGTAATATAGGTACTGTGGGATAAATAATGATACATGAGATAACTAACTCACAAGTCAAAATGAAGACAGATCATCCAAGAGAACTCTTTATATTAAAGTTTATATCAGTTCCCAACCTCTGTGTGGGATTTACTGAATACATAAAGAATGAACTAGAGATCTTGATTATGAGATGAAGATTATTTCCATGTCACTAAGAAGTTACCTATTTAAAATACAATCAAAGTGAAAGTAATTATGCATTTTGGAAATGTTTGTCTTTTATTCATTCATTATTTCAATGGGCATTTATTAGTCACCTACTGTGTGCCAATGGCTCAGAAGAGAGTACTAATCTTGAAAATACATCTATCTATGAGGTCTCCAGCATGAAAAGAGTAATCTAAGATATAATAGTGTTCGGAGAGAGTTTCTAGAGCAAAAAGAGAAGGGATGTGAGCTTCAAAAGACATCAACACTTCAAGAATGAGCACCGTAAGAGGAACTGGCAAAGAAGATTGGAAGTCTTGATTGGAGAGGAGAGAACAGGAGAGCATGGTACCAAAGAATCCTGGTGGAGAGAATTTTCCTGGTGAGTGTCAAATTCTGCTGAGTTCAGTCAAGATGCGTATTAGAAAGTGTCCACCAGATTTTGCAATAAGAAGATCACTGGCAGCTTTGGTTGAATAAACCTGTCTTGTGGGAAGACTCCAGCATCTACAGTTTAACATATTTCACAGATGGTATGAGAGCCACTGCTCTAGCCTTTTCACACGATCACTCCTTCGGAGGCTGCCCAGCCATTTGACTTACTCTTTCTTGGGCCAGCCTTTGCTATCTCCCCTCCCCCCAACAAGTAAGTCCCCCTATCTGAGGCCAGTTCAGGTTTCCTGATGTTCTATCTAAGTCAGCATTCCAAGGTCACACTTGGCAGGGTGGAAAAACCAGATACAGGAAGAAGTTGAAGATATCTTAGGATCCAGCTAGGTTGACTGAGTAGATGGTGATGCCTTTTACCAAAATTCAAAAAATAGATTTAAATATAAAAGAGTGGTCTAACAAGAACAAATAGAAGGGCTATGGTGATCAGAGTTTAGAAACAGGTAAATTGGAGAGTGTTTTCTAATATTTTTCTTGGGTAGAGGAAGGAAATCATGATGAGTGGGTGAATCTGTTCTGTGAAGGCAGGATCATCTCTGTGATAAGAAGGATGATGCATTGGGGACCGACAATTTGCAACTATCACATACCTTTCTATGTTGCCCATTTTGCTCATATTCTATATTTACCAAGTAATATTCTGATGGTTTAATTTACGTTTCTATAAATAAAACAACATCGGGGCACCTCGGTGGCTCAGTCAGTTAAGCTTCTGAATCTTGACTTTGGCTTAGGTCATGATCTCACAGTTCATGAGTTTGAGCTCTGTATCAGGCTCTGTGCTGACAGGGACTCTCTCTGTCCTGCCCCCTTCAAAAATAAGTAAGTAAGTAAATAAATACATAAATAAATAAATACCAAAAAAAAGGCAACATATGCTCGTACCAGAGAACTTGAAAAATAGGAAGAAGTATGAGGGGCACCTGAATGGCTCAGTCAGTTAAGGATGTGACTTCAGCTCAGATCATGATCTCATGGTTGGTAGGTTTGAGCCCCGCACCGGGCTCTGTGCTGAATGCTTGCTCAGAGCCTGGAGCCTGCTTCAGAGTCTGTGTCTCCTTCTCTCTCTGACCCTCCCCACTCATGCTCTGTCTCACTCTATCTCTCAAAAAATAAATAAATGTATACAAAAAATTAAAAAAAAAAGAAGTATAAGGAAAAGAAAACAAAACCCCATGTAGCACACAATCCAAATAAAATGATAGCATATTGCTTTTGAATGTTTTGATAATATACGTAGTGATATTTTCATATATATATATATATATAATTATCCTTCAGATAATATATGTGACTATAAAATATTCTATTTTGGATAATCAGATAATTTCAACATTCTGCCATTGTAAATGACATTGATATGAGCATGTGTGTCACAAATTTTTGTCTGCTTTTGAGGCTGTTTACTTAAGATAGATTCTTAAGTACTTGGTCAAAGGACATTAATATTTTTAACCCTTTATTGTCTATTGCCAAATTGCCTTTGAGAAATATTGTATCAATTTAATTCTCAATAACAGTCCTTAAAAATGACAGTTCTCCAGCACCCTTGCTAGGAAGACATTACCTGGTTTTAAGATATTGGAAATTTGGGGGAAAAAAGTATTATCCTATTATTTTAACTTGTATTTGTTTTTTGCTAAACAGTAATTTTGAAAATTACTCATGTGTTTATAGTCATTTTTATTTTGTTTACTACAAATTACATGTATATGGTTTGTGCCTATTTTTCCATATAGACTTTAGTATCATCCATACTGATTTATGTCAGAGCATTTGTATATTAAAAATATTAATCCTTTGCCTGCCATGTTAACTGCCAGTATTTTTCTTGCTTGTTGGTTATTGTTTAATTTGTCATTTGCTTACATCAGGTTTTGAAATTTTTATACAGATGAGTCTATCAATTTTTTTCTTTATATCACAGGTTTTAAGCTTAGAAAAACAATTTCTTCTTTACAAATAGGACACCTACTTATCTACTATTTCTTGTCATTATTTTTACATTTTAACATGTATCTTAACTCATTTTGGTGTGTCTTGTAAAGTGACGGCCACTATGTTGTTCTCAATCACCTATTTTTGTAGGTCATTTACTAAATACACCCTTCTCACACTGTGTGGCTGTGGCATAGAAAGGAATGACACGGAATGCCATTTAGGAGAGTGAAACCAAATGGACAGACGACATCTAGAGAGAAAGCCAGGTCAGAAAGTATTCACACGAACGCACACATCCGAATGGGTTGGCATGAATTATACAGTCACCAAACCTTCTCGATATCAGCAACTACCTGGAAATGGAGGGAAATCAAAGGGATTTCTGGCAGATCTGAGAGCTAAACCCCTCCAAATGCCCAACACATTTTCACAGGAAAGTGCAGCTGACTGGTCTGAGAACAGAAAAACTTGGACAGCATTTTGTAACCTTCAATTTACAGGCTAGTGCTACAGTGGGTTGGACTCTGGGAACCCTCAAAACTAACAGACCACACTCCTTTCAGGAACAAAGCTATGGACCGAGGACAAACTGCCGGGAGTGAAAGCTAAACTGAGCAGGATGGGCACAATAAGGGCAAAAGAAAGAGCTTATTCTAGATCTGGTTCCCCCTGAAAACAAAGCCTGGAACAAGAACTTGGGAGCAGATGGCTTATTTGGGATGGGATCCAGGGAGCAGGAGAGTGGCCTCGACCATGTGAATGACGGCAGTGCAACGTAAGGATGCCTTTTCTACTTGCTCACCCCACGAGAAACTGGAACTCAATTCCACCAGAACGTACTGAGGAGTTTCTTGTGATTTGCTATGTAGCCTATGACACATGATCGTTTCTCAAAAATGGTTCCTGTGTACTCTAGAGAGTTTGTAAGCATCTTTAACACTGCATTACAGGATTATTTGATCAGATTTATTTTTTTCCATGAAGCTTAATTGAGAATCCTGGAAACAAGTTCCAGAGTAGGTTTGTTTTGGCAGACGGAAGAGGGGTGGGGATGGCTGGAGATGGGACACAGAGTTAGAGAGATCGCTACACACCATATTTGCTCTCTGATAAATAAAGCAGCAAAGGTTAACGATTCAAATAAGACAACTGAAAAAGATGGAGATGTATATGATAGAGATAAATTCAGTGTATTATGTGTTAAATTAAAAATTGATAACAAACGTTCCCAGTATTGGCTTTTTCCATGTACTTTAATGGATATTCAAGTTTGAAGAGCAAAATAAATACTGCCTATGAAATCACAACTGCCTAATAAAGTACTGATTATTGATTAGGTTTCCAGTGCTTAGAAAGATTTGCCTTGGCCTCATGATTGCACATGCAGCCAGGTAACGATACAGATAACAGATATAGATATGCATATATGATTATTATGTGTATATATAAATTAGGTAGTCGGTACTCTAAGTATACATGTGTGCTGTGGAATCTGGATTATTGTGT
>NC_043703.1:59204469-59241087 GCF_006229205.1 Suricata suricatta | reverse complement strand
CACGGCTCACACGTTTCTGGTTACTCTCAAAGACTGGGTGTGGTAGCCAAAGCATTTTTCAGAGAGGTCACACAGGTTCTTGACGAGTTAAAAAAGTCAGGAAGTGAGAACCTTATCTCGTCCTGATACCCAGGATTCAGCTACAGAGTGGACCAACAAAACAAAACAAAATAAAAAACCAAACCAAAACAACAGCAACAACAACACAAAACAAAACAAAAACTGTCTCCCAAACTGAATTGGTGGATAATTTTGCTGAGGGAACAGGCATTCTGAGCCAGTGTTTGGGAAGTTGTCCAATAATAATAACACCAACATCAAGGATACTAACAGTTACCATTTATTAAGCACATTCCAGGTGCTGAGTGCTTTGCAGAAACCATCTCTAATCCTCCCAACAAGAACAGTTAGTTTTCACTACTACTTTCTAGACACGGAAACAAACTCAGGAGGTGAAACAAATTTTCCAAAAGCAGAGTACTGCTGGGGATGCTAAAGCCAACTCTTTTCTGGCCCAAGAGCTCAGGTTGTTAACTGCTTCTGTGTTCTGTCAGGAGAAAGAACATGAGCCTCTGCTTGCTGAATTAACAACAATGACCACATACATGGGCATTGCTGCTGATTTGGCAAAGTAGTATTAACTCAATCCCCATTTTACAGATAGTGAAACAAAGGCTCAGAAAGGATTCCTCATTTGCCCAAAGTCACACAGCTAGTGATTTGAAGGATTTGAATTCAACCCCAGATCTGTAGGCTCTGAGGCTCATGCTTTTCCCACCCAGCCACACTGACTTCCAGGGCCAAGAACTTTCCTGGGTATGAAGAGAAGTGTGCGGAGTAAGTGCAGAGTTTCCCTGGTCTTCCAGATGGAGCTGGAATTAAATGTCAACTTTATTTATCTAGGAAATTTTATACAAAATAAAGAAGGGAAGAAAGAAAAAACGTAGCATATGTCCTTGGAAATAGAAAGACCTGGGATTAATGTATCCCTTGTGAGTGCAGAATGTATCAGCCAAGACAGATGGCTGGCCTTGTGGAGTCAGAGAGTGCAGAGAATTCTGAAAGCCCAGCATCATTCAAGGCATGGGATGTCGATTCTAGGAGCAAAATGTCACAGCTTGTGAAGGGAACGCTTGGAGGAGTGATGGAAAAGGCAACTTACTTTCAGAAATAAGAGGGAGCTGTGTGATTTCAAGATGTTGGTAAGTGTCCTATATTCCTGATATGAGCTCGTTGCATTTCAGTGAAATTGTAGGGTGGTCCTTGGGTTTGCTGCCTGACCAGGTGTGGGCACTCAGTAAATCAACGGCCATATCAGAAGCCTGACCTCTCTCCCAAAGGTACACATTTTTGGCTAAGAATAATTTGTGGCATTCTGATTACACCACAGAGAAATGGTCAGGATAGAGGGAGGGTAAAGTAGACCCCTTAGAGCAGAAGCAACTTTATGAAAGGAAGACATTTTCCTAAACATATTGGCTCTTTTTCAATAAACACTGAAAAAGCTCCGATCCCCATGCCTACCCTTTCATTGTTTGCTGCTCAGGGAGACAGCAAGCAGCGCCCTGGGAGGCATCCCTGCTACTTAGCTTGTCACACGGAAGTTAACTAAGAAGTCAAGGCAAGGGAGTGCCATTTTGTGTGCGTTCTGGAATTTTGAGGGTGCCACAGGGTAGACAGAGCCGGGTCAAAGTTCAGGATAAGAGCTGAAGGAAAAGGTGGGCTAATGAGTGATAGGCATAGTTTAGAAGTAGGATTGCTTGTTTCTTTGCTACAGTTGATAAGCTCTTTATATGGTTTGGAAATTAATCCCTTATTGGATATATGGCTTGCAAATATTCTCCCATTCTGTAGGTTATCTTTTCACTTTGTTGATTGTTCCCTTTGCTGTGCAGAAGCTTCTAAGTTTGATGTAGTCCCATTTGTTTATTTTTTTGCTGCCTGTACTTTTGGTGATTCGTGAAATCATTGCCAAGACCAATGTCATGAAGCTTTCCCCTCATGTTTTCTTTCAAAAGTTTTATAGTTTCAGGTTTCATGTTGAAGTCTTTATACCATTTTGAGTTGACTTTTGTGTATGGTGTAAGATACAGGTCCAATTTTATTCTGTTACATGGGGATATACAATTTTTCCAATACCTCTGTTTGTTGAAAAGATTACTCTTCCCCATTGTGATTTTTGGCAGCATTGTTGGAAATTACTTGACCATATGTAAGGGTCTATTTCTGGGCTCTCTATGCTGTTGCATAGGAATAACTTTAAGGAGGTGAAATATTTACATACTGAAAAGTATAGATCACTGAAATTAAATGAAGGGCAAAAACAAATGGAAAGCCATCTTGTGTTCATGGACTAGAACACTTGGTACTGTTAATATGTCCTTACCACCCAAAGTCATCCACAGATTCAATGCAATCCCTATTAAAATTCCAAAGACATCCTTTACAGAAATAGGAAAAACAATTTTATAATTTATGTAAAACCACAAAAGACCACAAATGGCCAAATCCTAAGAAAGAAGAACAAAGCTGGAGGCATCACACTCCTGATTTCAAAATATATTATGAAGCTACAGTCATCAAAATGCTGTCATAAATACAGACATATAGACCAATGGAAAGCCCTTTTCTTTTAATGGAACAACCTAGAAGAAGCTTACACTAGTTCCACTTACCTCCGGTCATCAGAACTTTGTTACATGACTACACCAGGTTGTCATGAAGGCTGGAAAATGTGACCTTGATTTTAGGAAATCATTTGTTCAGCTAAAATTGGGAGAGAAGAGAGAATGGTGAGTAGGGGAAACCTAGCAATCTCTGGCATATGCGACTAACAGATAATGGGAAATTATCTGATTTAAGTAACTGATATTCTAAACAGACCGTGTCTTTGCTTCTTACTAACTGCACCTCTCACAGGTATGTGTTCTTGTCCAGGAAGTAAATGGTGATGAGTATTGTGAGATGTCTGTTACAATATGTGGTACATAGAAGCAGTGAACAAGGAAGGGTCTCTTTCTTCTGCCCTTTCTAGGAGTACATAACTCTCACAATTCTATGAGGACACTGTATTGCGCAGGTAGCTGAAGTCTTAGAACCCAGATTTATTCATGGGAATTTCACCTTCTGGCTGGACATACACACTGAGAGGCAGCAGCTGGAAAGCTTACGATAAATGATTTTGAAAGCTTTTCTCTGAGCATACAGAGCTCACAGAGATTAAAAATAAAAGCCATAAGGCTGCAGGATGTATAGTATATCCAAAGCCTGGTAATCAAGTTAGAAAAGTATGTTTCTTCTAACATACCAGGTTAGAATCAGAAACCCCTAGAGTTGATTAGTTGAGGCTCAACCAGGCATTAATGCCGCAATAACAGAGATATCTACCCAGAAGATTAAAAATAAATAAAGGGAGCACTGAGACTTTCTACACCACAAAAATGGAATTTAAAGGTCATTTGTCATTTCCCTGTTATTTTGCAATCTCTATGAGCAAGAAAATGACTCCACCCTGTGCAGCAGATGGGCCCTCCTTTTACCTGGGTCTTCAGTGGCTAATTCCTTAGGCTTTGTTTCAAGGAGGGATTGGGGAAACCCTAGAGTCCCGAGTTTTATAACTATTGCCTCTAGACACACATCAAAACAGGGCTTTTCAGCTTTAAAAGATGCTGTTGTATATTTCTTCCAGAAATCCACACTTTCCTTTGACTTGCCCAAAGACACACAATGCCAGGTCATCCTCCCCAAGCCTCCCAGAGAAGTGTATGTGAATGTGTGTGTGTGTGTGTGTGTGTGTGTGTGTGTGTGTCTGTCTGTCTGTTTGCAATGCCTTTGGAGTTCAAATGCAGCACACTCCTGGTTTGGCTTTGTCATACAGATAAGTTAAAGTCATGCTTGATTTTTTTGAACAACCTTTTTAAATGTAAATTAATTTGTTTGCTATTTTGAAGTCAAATAAGGCTGGAAAGAACAGTGTTTTATTTACTTTCCAGCTCCTCTACTTTCTAGCTTTTTGAACTTGGACAAATGACGTCCAAATGCTTCTCTGTGTCATAGTCTTGCATTCGAACCCTGCCAGCAGAACGAAAATGCCATTAAAGTGCACACATTTCCCTCTTTTGACTAGTGACGTATCCCTTATATTTATAGTCACATGGAAATGATCATTCTGTCTCATGGGATTATTATGAAGTTTAAAAATGTAAATATGCACCACACCTGGTCCTGAGTATGGCTCTTAGTGCTTGTTTAATGGTGACTATCATTATTATTTGGGGGTATAATGCTGTGCTGATTAAATCATAGCTTAAATGCAGTTTTATATCTCATTTTTCAGAAACTATGATTACTTATTGCCCCTGGGAAGATATTGGCAGAATCTGCCCTCACTCTGCGTCTGTGACCGCTATACGTGGACGCATTCCGTCAGCATTCCAATGAAACTGCTCTTGTCAAAGGAGTGACTTCCATGTCGCCAAACCAATGGCACATTCGCAGTCAGTGCTCACCCTCTATGACTTATCAACCCCATTAAGGCAGTTGGTCATTTTTACTAAAATGCTTTCTTCACCTAGTGTCAGGATACCCACACTTTCTTGGGTTTTCTCCTACCTTCTTGGGCTGCTCCTTTTTGGTGTTCTTTGCTTGTTCCTGTTCTTCTTCCCAACATTTTATGTTGACTGTTGGGCGCCAGTGCTTGGGATCCAAGGGTCTCTATCAATATTCTTTCCGAGAATTGGTCAAGGCCTGGACAGGAAAAATCTAGGTCATTTCAGGAGATTTTAATGATGAGAATTTTGATGAAGATGTGAACATAGTTTAGGAAAATCAATGATCAAAAATCCACTTTTCTGGAGGTAGAAACAGTGGGGAACTGGAGGGCTAGAGGCAGGAGTGAATACCAGAACCCAGAAAGGGCAGCGGAATAAGTGGGCTGACTGATGGGAGCCATGGCCTTTGATAAATGTTGGGAGTACAGGTGGGAGCATGGGCAGGGGAACAGGTGGAAGAATTTTTCTAGATTAAAGGAGACTAAGACAATAGCACAAACAATTAAATGTGTGAGCACTAATGGGATCCTGGATAAAAAAAAGGAATTCTAATGTTTATTTAGTTTTGAGAAGCAGTGGGTAGGGGCAGAGAGACAAGAGGGAAACACAGAATCTGAAGCAGGCTCCAGGTTCTGAGCTGTCAGCACAGAGCCCGACACCAGGCTTGAACCCATGGACTGTGAGATCATGACTTAAGCTGAAGTTGGATGCTTAACTGACTGAGCCACCCAGGCACCCCTAATTCTATGTATTTATAAATTATCCCTTGGTAATTTTCTTTGTGTGACTGTGAAAAAGGATGTTTTGTTTTGGGGTGTTTTTTTTGTTGTTGTTGTTCCAAATCCTTGCAGATTTTATTAATTTTTCTTACTATGCTGACAGGATCTCTAATACAATGTTGCCTAGAAGTGCTGGCCACAGGCTTCCTTGCCCTGTTTCTTACTTCAGAGACAATGCTTCTAAGTGATTACCATTAAGAACAGCACTACATGAGATTTTAGTAAATACTTAAAAAAAATAAGTTAAGGAATTTTCTCTGTATTTCTGGTTTGCTAAGAGCTTTTACTATTATTATATTATTATTAATGGATGTTCTCACCATTTTACACCTGCCGTTTTAAGGAATAGTCTTCTAATACCATGAAGAGACTGAATTTGTGAGGCATTGGAAAGCCAACGATTTTTCATTAGTTTTCTCCCCCTTTATCTTTGGGGCACCATAAAGTATGTCAATATGGAGGAGCAAATGAAAGGTTTAAATATTGGCATTGGGTCAACCTAGTCTTAATGTCACCCTGCATTACGGATAGCAGCCAGGAATGAGACCTGCAGTGCTGAACAGAATGCTTGAAAACGTGGAATACACATCACACATTCCTGTTACAAGTCAGCTGGCCTCTGGGGCTGTAGGGTGAGTGAGACCCCATATCTTTAGGACCTTTACTCTTTTATTGTATGTGTGAATGTGCTGCATTGCTAATTACCACAGCCTCCAGACCACAGCACAACAATGGGATAACAATGACAGTAGAGAAGACTCAGGGAGAGAGAGCCATTGATTTTTTTTTTGAAAGTCGATAAGAATTCAACTGTAATCTATTTCCTGAAAGGGGAGAGCAAGCCAGCCACTCCCTGTGGCTTCAGGAAGCTTAAGAGCTCAGCAACTGAAAGCAGGGTTTCAGAATTCTCTGGACTCAGCTCCCTTTCACTGCTTGTCATTCCACACCCCCCACACCTCCCCTACCCTTCCAGTCCTGACAGCTGTTTTTTTCATCTCTGTCAGTGAAAACAAGCGTGGTGCTGTCTGAAACCCACGGAAAGCAACCTCCGGGGAAGAAAATATAAATCATAGGTGTGTAAATCATCAGCCCTGAGAGTTAGCATACCGTGGCTCTGCACTAGAGACTGCATTTTCATTTGAGGCTGGAAATCAGCTTTTACGTGTATGATTGGTGGTGGGGAGGGTGGATCTATGACACAATGGTTTCAGTGACTCAGAACTGGCAAAAGTCTGTGTGTGGGGAGAGAGAGATCGGTGGATTCATTTTGGCATCTAATCAGCCCCTGAGAACAGTAAGAAAATGAAAAGGGAGCCAGCTTATCAGCAGATTGACTTGCAATGAAAGCCCCGGCAAGTATTTCCCATTTCCCTGTGCAGAGGGAACTGGGCAGCAAGGCCACTGTCGTAGGAAAAAATTATTTGCCTGAATATTCTCTTTAATGAGCAGATTTATTCATTTTCTGGGGGAACACTATCATTTTGTCTCTATCACCTGAGAAGAACTGGCTCGCGCGATCAATTCCAGAGAACACCCATCAATCCCGTTAAACAACCAGAGGGGAGGAAAACCCCCAGAACTCAATAACAGTTGTTCCACTGGATTGATGGGTTACTTCAAGTCGTTCAGAGTCATCTGTTGGCTTGTGTGTTCTGCTGTTGCCACGTCTGCAAAGTGTCATAGGGGAACTTCAGGCCAGGGCAGAGCCTTCTGGAAGCTGGGAAGGTGCCAGGGGACAGAGAGACAGGCTCAGCGTGGCCAGTGGGTGTTTCCTTGGCTGGAAGGACCTTGCTGCTCTGTGTAACCGCATCCTGGGCGGCTTGCCTCTAGAGAGCATTGTGGTGAATCATCTTAACAGTCACCACTTGCGGAGGACCTTCTGGGAAGGAGACACGTTACAAACATTACTTACCTTTAATAAACCAGCCAGATGGGAATTGTCATCTCTCCTTGCTCTTTTCTTGCTTGAAGACTTTAGAGAAGTCATTGCCTTGGTTAGCCAGCCGAGAGAGTTAGAGGCAGGATTTGAACCCTCCTCTGCCCAGTGCAAAAGCCAACGTTCTTTTCAGGATACCACCTGGGTCTCTGCATAGCATAGTGCCCAAGAACATAGGTTCTGAAATCTGACAGAGATGGGTTCAAATCCTGGCACTCCTTGCTGTGGGACGTTGGGCAATTTACTTAACTTTTCTGAATTTCAGTTTTCCCATCTGCAAAATGGGTATAATACCTATTCATTGAATGATGTATATAAAGTCCGTTGTATAGGGACTGGGTCATTATAAATGTGAAAAAGGTTGTTTTTTTTCTTAGCCATTATTCTTAGTAATATCGATAAAGGTAGTGACATGAGTTTGTCTTGAGTTCCTCTTAGAGCTACAAGCCTTCCTATCATCTTGTCCTTGCCACCTGCAAATCCTTGGCAAGGCCTTCGTGAGAGGCATAACACAGGTGTCCATTTTTAATTGCCTATCTCTGAATTTTAGTGAACACTTATTAGCCCATGACTCACTGAAGCTTCTACTAGCCTGCTTTATTCCTTCAACATTTTAAAAATGTCATTTGGCTGCTCACTCCCCTGCCTGGAGGAAGCCGAGGAGTGCCCATGAAAATGCTGGCGGGAAAAATCCCCGAATCTAGTTTCTACGAAGTTCAACAACAGGCAAAACTAATCTAAGGCAATAGATGTCAGACCTGTGGCTACCTCTGGGGGTGGGGGTGGGGATTGATGGAGAAGAGGCAGGGGGAGCCTTTTGGGGTGCTGGAAATGTTCTGTAGCTGTACTAGATATGTATGTGTTACATTTCAGTTTATATTAATGATCGCATCCTTTACTTGCGTGTGCTCTTTCTCAATTAAGGAGAACTTACAACCTAACCATGCAAAAAGCACCACCTGTGCTGTCAGCAGGCAGAACGTGATGACCAAACTGTACTCATCCACCTATGGGACGGGTAGCAGGTGGGTTGACGACTCCCTTACCATGGGGAGGGCCAGCCTAAGGAATACCAGGTCATTACACTGTGGAAAAGGGGAACACACCCTATGCCCAGCCATGCCGAGGAGCCAAATGCCACTAGATGCACTAGTGTTCTCTAACAGCAATAATAACTACCTTTGGTCAAGGACCAATTTTTTAGTTTTTGTAATCACCTTATAAGGTAAGGTGCCTTTTGTTCCATTTTACAACTGAATTTATAGTTTAGATAGACCTTATCGTAAGTAAGGATTTGAACCCCGGTCTGTCTGGCCTTTTGGTTCGGAGCACAGGCTCTGGAGCAGAGTACCTGGGTTTTGAGTCCTAGGTCTGCATTTCCTAGCTGCGTAACCTTGAGCAAGTTCCTTGACCTCTCTGTGCCTTCATTTCCTCATCTGCAAAAGGGAGATAATAACGGCAGGCAGCTACGCGTCGCAGGGTTCTTCCAGGAGTTAATCTATGCAAAGCACTCAGAAAGCAGTATGCACTTGGCACACAGTGAGAGCTGCAAAGGCAGCAGTTATTCTGTTGCATGCAGCAGTCTCCCCAAAGTGGAAGGGCCAGATCCAGTGATTTTCTGAGATATAAGGTAAAATGTTCAGGCTCCCTAAGCCATGTTTGCCCTCTGTCTCCCCTCCTACAGGTTCAATCGCAAAAAATCCTTAGTATCCGGTAGGCTCCATCCGCTTACCTCTTTCCTCACGAGAGCACTTGTGTTCCCGGCCAGGTAGTGCCGCTGAGGTCTCTTGCTACGTCAGCTTTCTGATTACGCTGTGATTATCCTCGAGGTGACCAAAGAGAAAATGTGGGTGGTTCCTCCGTCCCGTTGGACACAAAGGAGTCAGGAAGCTGATGGCACAAGGATTTTTCCAGTGCGCACCATCCGGTTGTCTGCCTGGCTCTCCAGCCCCATTCCCACCCTGATTCCAATAATTGCCCCCTCCCAGATCCACCTGACGACTGTGAAGGTCACCTGTTACCGGCCTAACTGAATCATTTCCTCCAGAAGTCAGGATTTAGAAGAAATGTTCATGTCAACCTAGCTGGTCTTTTCAATGGAAGAGATTGGAGTTGAAAAGTCTAAGCAGCCACTTTCCACCTTGTCTTCTTGAAAATATACTGAGAAAGGCAGCGTGCAGCAGGAGGGAGAGGAGGCGGGTGCTCAGGGGAGAGCGGGGACGAGACACGGCGCAGAGACCGGGAAAGACTTGTCACTCTGAGACCTCAGACCTGTGACTATGGTGCAGGCTTATCAGTAAATTACCCCTCCTTCCCAAGCTGCCCCCCACCCCCACCCTGTAGTTGAGGAATCCACACAAATACACCTGGGCAGAATAATGAAGAGGAATGAAATTCACTCCGTGAGTTTTTCTAGGAAGCGTCTCCTGACTCCGGGCCCCCACCCCTCACCCCTGACACTTCCCTCCCACCACAGAGTGAGCTTGTGTTAGCCCTAGCCACAGCCTTTTAAAAGTTTAAACCTCCTGCCTTAAAAATGCATTTGTCTGTAAAATCTGTAGAGTTTCCCAAACAGAGTCCTAGTATATGTGCAATGTCTAGGTTTTTGTCTCATCTGTGTAGTATTTGTGTTGTTTCTAGTTTTAACATTTAACTTAGATTTAGTTTGTATCTATTTATGTTTACATGTCTTTTTTTTAAAAGCCTGGCCTCTTCCAAAGAAATATTTAAGAATCCAAGGTTTAATGTATTAGATACATGTTTTTAAACATACATTAAAGTGAATATGCATCTATTTTAAATAAAAGATATTAATGCACCTGAAACCATCCCATGCCCTCCTTGGAAACTTACAACCTAGCCTCTGAGCCCACTGAAGGCAGGGATGATGACCTATGCATGATCAGCCCCCAACCCCTGGGGTCTAGAGCTCAATGTTTCTCTGTTACAAAACTTGGCATAATAAACTGCCATCTGTGCAATTAGTTTACTGCCCGCAGGACCCTTGTCTGCATCATTTACTGCTCTGTCCTCAGTAACCTCAACTAGGTCTGGCTCCTGGCTGGTGTTTAATACAGATGCATTAAATGAAAGCATACACTGATAAGTGGAAACCAGTGGAAAGTTCTGCAGCCACAGATGCCAATCCATGCTGCTCCTGACTGGTGGTGACACTTGGGGACAAACACCCCCACTCAGCATCGTGTTTTTCTCACTTGCTCCATGGGGATGGCCACACTTGCAGGTCCTGAATTTACAGGCTTCCGTCTTCAGTTTTGACAGCAGATTGGAAGCAGTTCTCCGAGGCCAATGATTCCTATCCTGGCCAGTGGTGTGCGGAACAGCTCCATGGTTTTCACAGCCCAGTTTGAAATGAAAATGTCTGTTTAAAAAGCAGGAAACTGTGTAATCCACCAATTCCATGGCTGGGCATATGTCCAAGGGAATTGAAAGCAGGGTCTCAGAAGAGGTATCTCTATGCCCATGTTCAAAGAAGTGTTATTCACAATAGCCAAGAGGCAGAAACAACCCAAGAGTTCATCGGTGGATGGCGGGACAAATAAAATGTTGGTATCAACATGACAGAATAGCCTTATGGAGAAAGGAAATCATGACACATGCTCCAAGGTGGATGGATCTTGACGACAATGTGCTAAAATAAGCCAATCACTATACGACAGATACAGCATGATTCCACTCATATATGGTACCTAAAGTAGTCAAATTCAAGGAGACAGGAAGTAAAATGGTGGTTGTTAGAGGCTACGGGAGGGGGATGAGGGACACGCCATTTAATGGGGAGAGGTGCAGTTCTGCAGGATGAAGAGTTCTGGAGATGGATGGTGGTGGTGGTTACCAATCATGTGAATATACTTAACACTGTTGAACGGTGCACTTAAAAAGTTTACCTGGTAAATTTCATGTTCTATGTATTCTGCACAATTAAAAAAAGGCAGGAAAAAACTTTCTCCTTTCCTTTGTGGTCTCTTTCTTGGGCTGTCATGACTTTCTATTTGGTATTTAACATTGCCCTGCCTTGGCCACAACGATGCATGGGTAGGTGCAGACTGTGATAGGTGCCCAGGATCACATCTGCCACCCAGTGCGCTGAAAATGTGTGTCTGACCCTGATCCCCCCCGAGCCATGCCCAGATGCCTATGGAGGCACAGAAGGTAGCGATGGTCACTGGGCAGGGTGGCGGAGAACCGGGGCTGGGGAGGGTCTAGGAGGGGGCGCCATGTGAGCCCAGATAACCAAGTCCACAGCACCTGTTCTATTACCCTACCCGTCTTCACTTATAAAACACCCACTCAATGATGGGATCATGAGCAATTTTTAAAAGAATTATTTTAAATTTATTTATTTTAGAGAGAGAGGGAGTGAGTGAGAGCACATGTGTAGAGGAGGAGTAGAGCGAAGGAGAGAGAGAATCTCAAGCACTGTCAGCATAGAGCCTGATGCGGGGCTCGAACTCACGAACCTTTGAGGTCATGACCTGAGCTGAAATAAGAGTCGGACGCTTAATCGACCAAGCCATCCAGGTGCCCCAAAATCATTATGGATTTTAAGATTGCAGCCAGAAAACATTAACCGTCAACCACTTCCGAATGTGGGCCCTGGCCGGGAGCACTGCTGGCTCACAGGGCACTGTTGGCAGATGTCTTGCTCTTACTTAAAACAACCAGACAAAATGTGCAGGCAAACCCAGGGGAGAGACCACTGTAAAACACCAGGCACGGGCAAATCCCTGGGGAGTGGTCCCTCGAGTTAGCTTTCCTTCAACCCTCCCTCCTGCAGCAGAAGTGTCTCCAGGGCCCCCCGGGGGGGGGGGGCACGATGTGGCTCTCGCATGTGTCAGAACCACAGCCAACCAGGGGCATGGCTTGCGCACCCAAGCCTCAGAGCCTGGAAGGCCCAGCTGTGGATTTCCGAGAACGAGGTCCTGAACATCAGCATCTGGGTTTGCCAGAGCCACCCTGACCTGTTCTAGCGCATGGCAGGAGAAATAAATGGAAGCTCAGTGATTCGAAGACTTAGCTATTCGAGTAAATTATTACGGGATTGAGGTCAGTGAGTGGGAGAAAAATGTGCTCCGTTAGAATGCTAGGACTGAAGTCACATTTTCTAGGAAAACAAACAAGTGATGTTTGTCACCAAGCTGTTCTGAAATGAAGCTTGCCTAACGTGCACACAGGAGGTGCCTGATCCCGCTGTGAACGTAGCGTCTCCGGGAATGCAGAGAACCACACAGGGTCTCTGTAGGTAGGGGTGCACCACTCTGTGCACTGCTACATGCAGTCCCTTCCCTCAAGCCTATACATGTGAGCAGTTTCTGGAACCTTGTCTCTGTGATCTCCACTGCGTGCTGGGCAAGGGCAGCGACTCAAAGTGCAATGCCCAGATGAATCACCTGAGGAATCTTATTAGAATAAAGATTCTCACTCAGGAAGGCTGGGCTGGGCCTGAGGTTCTGCATTTCTAACAAGCTCCCAGCTAGTGGTGACACACCTGGTCCCTAGACCACCCTTTGAGGATCAAGGGTCTGGACCAGTCTGGACAATAAAATGTTTCCCAGTTCAACATTCATGTCTCCACAGACAGGTGACTGGGACCATATGGACCTGGAGCCCTATAAACTCTCCAATCGGCTTTCTGGGCTCAGTGGAAATACCTTGCCTCTTCCAGGAAGCCTTCCTTGATTCACCCAAGCAAAGGAGAGAGCACATTCTGTTCAGTGCTCCCTCAGGGTTTGGTGCAGGACTTTAGTGCATAGCCTGTTGCTTTGACTACATGTATGCATTTTTCTGCCCTTCTTTGGACAATGCGTCCCTGGAATGCTGGGACATCTTTGCATCCCTATTATAGCTGGCTCAGTGCCTGGCTCATAGAAGTGTTAGCTTTCTATCACAGCTGCAACAAATTCCCACAAATTTAGTGGCTTAAATCAATCCCTTCCTTAGGTTGGAAGGATATGGATCTGAGAATCTCTTTCCTTTTCCAGCTTCTAGAGTCTGCCCCCCTTCCTTGGCTCGTGGCCCCTTCCCCATCTTCAGTGGTTTCCAAGACCTTCTCACATCACATCACTCTGACCTCATCTCTTGACCCTTCTTTCGTGTTTAAGGATCCCTGTCATTACAGCGTCCCTCTAGATAATCCAAGACAATCTTGCCGACTCATACTGATTAGCAATCTTAAATCCATCCATCTCCTGGAGATTAGGACATGGATGCTTTTTTCTGGTGGCAGGTACGGGTATCATTATCCTGTCTACTATAATGCATGACTCTTTGGGATCAGCTCAGAGCAGAGGGGCTCTGAAAAGCTGAGGATTTGAGAGCTCTGGACTTCCTGTGGCCCCTTTTATGACACTTTTGGTATTTTTCATTCAGCCAGAATTATGTCTGACTCCTGACATCTCAGAAGACACTGGCAACTCCTTCGCTCTAGGCATATACCCATAGACAAGGTCAACACAGAGAATTCAGTTCACTGCAGCAAGCATTGAGTTTTGGTTTCCATTCTGGGCCAAAAACTAGGGATGGAAAGATGATTACTGTCACAGGGCTCACTGTGACTATCTTTCTGGTATCACACGGGGTGATCAATGGGCTCATCTGGGCCAGTCCATTTCATTTATGAGGGTGGCCAAAGCAGCTTTCTGGGGAACCAGACAGTCTTAGATGATGTTTACAGTACTGCTGAGAGTGTATACAGTTTACACAGAATTTATGCCAATGGTGATCCAATACATGTTTTAGCTTGTGAGCAGGATGGAGAAGTGCATCAAGGGAAGCACTTTAAAAACATTTTTTTTCATTCAATTTAAAAATGCTTAGTTGTGGTAAAATAGGTACAAGATAAATTTTACTATCTTAACCAATTTAAAACACACAATATGGCAGTGTTAAGTACATTGGTTGTTCAACCAATCTCCAGAATTCTCCAGGAAGCACATTTCTTAAAGGCCAGAGTTCCAGATGAACGACGTTCTAACTTTACTTCTAAGGGACCATCCTGACCTTGTTGCCAGCATGTTATGAAAACAAAGCCCAGGGGTGTCTGGCTGGCTCACTTGGTAGAGCATGGGCCTCTGGATCTAGGGGTCATATAAGTTTGAGTCCTATGCTGGGTGTAGAGATTACTTAAAAATAAAATCTTAAAAAAACAAACAAAAACTCAACCCGCTACATCCCTCAACTTTCTCATCAGGTGATAGCTGTGGCTGTAAATCTGAGTGAAAATTATGAAGTACGGTGACCTAGCACCCAGAGATGTTTGTCTGCATGATGATGACAAAATGCCCGAAGACTGGCTGTTAAAAACATTCCCAGTTCTGGGGAAAGGTGGGGGGTTCCTTGAAACAGGTTACCCAGTAAGTAAAAACGTGAACAGTGAAGGTTTATCCTGGGTTTCCGCCTCATGATCATCTTCGCAGCATGCTAATGACACCTTTTATAGAGTCCTATGACCTTATTTCAGAAACGAAGGTTCCTTTAAACTGGTTTTGTATCTATGAAAACTTCACGCTTCCAAAGTTTGGGTTTGCTTATCGAGGATTCAGTTCATACACGCAAAGTTTATACACACGAAGATGTGAAAATGTGTGTCTTGTATCTATTTTCTGGAGAGTTCTGTTTCTTGGGCTGAATGTGGACTCTGAAGAGAGCTGGTGTCTTTCCATTCCCGTTACACCTGCACCATCTCAGCTCTGCTCCCACATGTCAACGAAGGTGTCATTACCTATCCTCACTCTTACCCAGTCCTCCCGGTTTGTGTGTCTGGGGTCTGGAGCTGATCCACTGGAACCAGGCTGCTATTGATCAAGCAAAACAATGACAATGACTAGGCTGAAGGATTTTCTCAGCCTGGTTGTCCAGAGTTCATGCCTCTGGTCTGTCTTAAGAGGCAGAGCCAGTTGGAGACTTTCCCAAATGGCTCTTTACATAAAGGATCATTTTCTAGTGGACTACATTTGTATCCATAGTTCAGATCTGCCATGTTTGTTTTGCAAACATCTTCACCTACATTTGGCAATCAAGGAAGGTATAGGTGAAGCCAGATTTCCAAGGGCTTTTCTGATTTCAGCCTATGGCCACTTCCTATAGAAGAAGATCTCTCTGCTTTGGAAAAAATTTCTGAACAGCCTTGAACCAAATGAAAGGACAGGAACTGTGAGCTGCACAGGTGAAGGGCTCCATCTAGCGGGAAAATAAGAAGCTGGTACTGCAGTTACGGAGTGAAATTAGCAGGGCCCTTGAAATTCCTGGCCAGCTCTTCCTGTGGACTCCAAGAAGGGCCCTACAGAAGTCTCAATTCCAAATATTAAAGAAATCAGCCTTTCTCTAAAAGCCAGTGGGGCATCAGTGGGCCATCCAGGAAATGCTTTGTCAAGGCAAGGAAAAGAGATTTCATTTATGTTGCAGGAAGATGTTCCCTGTGCCCCTCTCCAGAGTAAAGGGAAGTCTGATCTGGAGGCAGGAGCAGTCAGCCTGCAGAGAAGCCTGGGCCACTGGAAGATACTGGAGCCCCCGGGAGCCTCAGCATTCGGGAGCTACAGTACGGTGGGACCGGCCAGGGCCAGTCAGGGCCAGTCTGGCTAGAACCCAGGGGAGGAACACACTTCCTAGGTCCTGGTGCCTGAGGCCCAAGGAGAATTTGCACCCTTTGCAGGTGAAGGTGTTTTACTCCCCTCTTTCCTAAGGCAGGTCTTGTCTGTGGGAGTAGATTCCTGTCCTTCTCTGTACCACAGATCTGATCCTGAGGTGACCATCTCACACCCTAGGGGGGCGCCTGGTGGACTCATGCACGCTGCTGTCCATTTGTGAGTCTCCTGCCTTCTCACAGTGCTGCCTTTTTGTTTATAGGTCTCCACTTCAATGTCACCTCCCGGGTGGGGAGTTCCAAGGCGACCCCAGGGGCTTTCACCTCCCGCTGTCACCATTGTTCTCTGCACACCACCCTGTGGCTTTCCCCAGTGGTGCTTATCACAACCTGCTGTGCTGAGTGTTTCCATGTTTGTCTTTCTCTCCCCGCTGGGGCGCTGGGGCAGGAACCGTGTCAGGTGCAGTGCCCGGGCATGGAGTTAGGTGCTCCAGTGTTTGTCTGAAGGGATGGAGAGGCTGGAGCCCAAGGGCGGGGAGGCAGGGTGGTGGGAAAGGCCCACCAAGACCACCTCTGCCGGCCTCGCTCTAGAAGTAGAACTAGTGGTACAGTTTACCATGGGTTGTTAAGGAAATCACATGGGTCCAAAGTGCTCTGCAAATGCCGTTATCAAGTGCTGTTTCATTTCCATTTGCTCAGTTCCATTTACTGTAAATGCATCCGCCTTCCCGGATCCCTTTATTCGGGAAGAAGAGGCATGAGGTGGGGCAGGGCCCGCCGTCTCCCAGAGCCCAGGACCACACAGGGATGGCAAATGTCACACATGGGGGGGCCCTCGGGGATCCCCCCATCCAGGGCTCCCCAAGCCTGTTGGCATGCTGGCATCAGCTGAGCAGTCTGCAGCCACTGGCCCAGGCCTCACCCCCCAGGTTCTGATTTACTTGGTCTGCGAGGAGGCACAGGCCGGAAACAGCTCTCCAGGGGATTGTAATGGGCAGTCACCGAGTTCAGCCCTGATGGGAGCCCGCTGTGCTTACAGACGAGGAAGCAGAGACAAGGAGGATGACAGTGGAAACATCTCCCAGGGCACCTGCCTCCTGGCCCGGCCCTCTCTCACCGCGTCCAGGAAGAGGGCTGCTACAGACACCGGTGCCGTTTGTTCCACACAAGACTCATCCGAGAGGCGGGTCCCTTGCATTTAGGATAAGAAAAGTGTCCCAGCTCATCCAGCCCAAGGTCGGAGAGCAGCTTGCAGACTCTGTGTAGATGTGGAGTGGTTGCTGGTACAGCACACACGTCTGGGCAGAGCACCCGGGACAGGTGGTCCGGACCTGGATCTTCCTTGGGAGGGAGCCCCCTCCCAGCCTCTGGGAATGTTGGTAAACTCCTGAGCACCCCCGCCTGTAGCCGCTGTTTCCTGCTTTTAGGAAGGGCCTTCTGAGGGTGATGTGAGCCGGGGGATGCTGTGAGCTTTCACGCCCGGCGGACCATCCACACGGGCCACTGTAGGCTGAGAAATCTGGCCAGGTGGTAGATGGAGGCCAGACACATACTGCAACTGGGGAGACACCAGAGCTCTTGGCAAAGGGCAGTTTAGTTTCCACGTGAGGGGCACAGGAGACTGCGTTGTTCCAGATGGACCGCAGCTCATGGACAGAGAAAGGGTGAGAGGTCCTCTGGTGTGCACGTCAGTGTCCGGAGCCATCACAGCCTGTGGCGGGGGTCTGAAAGGTCTTGATCTTGCAGACACTCATCAGAAGCTCTGGGGTGTCAGAGGAGGAGCAGGCCACTCATACTGTTGAAATACCTACTATATAAACAATTTAGAAACCTGAAAGCAGATGAACAAATCAGGATGCACGTACAGACCTTTAACAGAACCCCAAATGCTCAGTGCAAAATAACTGTACTGTTTATGAGATCATAATAGGATTTATAAAAGTATGGAATCATAGTACACTCTAGGGGTGTGGTCTGAAAAGAGGCAATAAGCTAAAGTCCAGTAGTAAGCGCTTTTCTGTTTTGTGGGCGCAGCTGTTATGACTGGGGGTCTTAGGTGGGCTGCTGTAACAGACCAAGTGGCTTAAACAACAGACACATATTTCTTACGGTTCTGAAGGCTGCAAATCTTAGATCGAGGTGCTGACTAACTTGGTTCCCGGTGGAAGTCCTCTTCCTGGGTTACAGATGAGAGCCATTTTGCTCTGTTTTCACATAGGACAGAAAAAGGGAGAGATCTGGTGACTCTTCTTATAAGGACACTCTTCCTATCATGGGGGGTGCAACCTCATGCCCTTCCAAAGGCCCCACCTTCAACAATGGGGAATAAGGCTCCAACATATGAATTTGGGGGGGGACACAGTTCAACCCATAGCATAGCACTTTGGAGTCCCCTCAACTGTCTTTATTTTGAGACCTCTGAATGTGAAGCTTGAGTCAGTGTCGCCTGCCCCTCCTCTCCAGGGCCTGCCCCAGCTTACTTACATTTCATAAGAATGGAGGGCAGAAAGTGGGGAAGGAGAAGGGACGCTGGGGTGTGAGGGGGTCTGGCCACTGGCAACCACATAGACATTAATAATGAATATCACGGAATATTCATGAATATTACTTTTGTAATCAGACAAAACATATATATGTTGTTTTAAAATATTAATATGAAGGAAAGGAAGAAAGAAGGAAGGAAGGAGGAAGACAGGGAGGAAGGAAGGGAGGGAAGGAGCCCACCCTCCTTTTCTGCTTTGTTGGTTAACTGTCCCTCTGTCCAGGGGCACCAAGAAGTGGGAGACAGAAGAGGACAGAGATGCCAGTGTGGCGCACAGAAGGGATGTACAGTCCTAGGAGTGTCCGGTCCCTCATTCCCTCCCCTCAGTGAGGGAAGGTTTGGATGTGGTCTGTGCTGCTGGGTGGCACCAGTCACAGCCCTGAGCAGGCAGGGCAGGACCCTGGAAGCCAAGACTTAGCCCACAGCCTGCCCGAGACCTGCTGCATGCTGGGGGCTCACGGATGCATACCCCGGAGGGCCGTTCGGGCTTCGATTCCACTGTCGGGCGCCTAAACCTCAGTTATTAGTTATGGAGCGCGGCTCAGAGGTTTTGCACAGGGCATAATTTTGGTTACTTAGTCGGTATAAACACATACACTGTTTATCAACATAAAAAAATTGCATAATGCGTTTAATTTCCACATGCACTCTCTTTCGTTTTTAGGATAACCAAAAACTGCACATGTATGTGGCTGTACTATACCCACAAACACACACACACACAGGCAGACACACACACATACAGACACACACACACAGACAGACACACACACACAGACAGAGAGACACACACACACAGGCAGACACATACATACAGATAGACACACAGACACATACACACACACACACATACAGGTACACACACATACAGAGAGACACACACATGAAGACACATAAACACACACACACATACAGGTAGCCAGACACACAAAAACAGACATACATGTAGACACACACACACACACACACACACACACACACACACACACAGACACATACTCACACACACACCTCTCCTCTCTTATGGGGCCAGGTGCCTGACTCTTGCAGCTCTCGCCCTCCTCCCTTCCCTTCCCCTCCCCACTGCTGTGTCCCTGGAGGAGCCGAGGCAGCCAGAACTGACAGGGACCTCGGCCACACAGTCTCTCTCACCACAGCCTTCCCACCACCTAGCACACGGGGTGCCTGGTGCGTGTTTTCTGGCTGAACGAATGACGACACGAGTGCATTCCCAGCACTTCTGGCTCATGCTTGGCCTCTGGGGGCCTGGCCTTGGCCAGGTCAGCCCCCTGGCATCAGTGTCCATGCCCCAGGGCTGGTGAAGAGGTCTGTCTCTGGGTGCCCTCGTCCCCTGGCTGGTGCTCTTTCCCAGTGGGCATCAACTCTGGAACGCCTATGGATCATTTGGGGAGCTTCTCTGAACACTGAGGCTGAGGCCCGGGAACCACCTCACCACCACCATCAGGTGCTTCTGTGGCCCGTGGTCTTTCTGGGAGGTGACCTTTTACAGTGTCCCTTCTTTTCACAGCTGCCAGAAAGAAAACAGACCGAACTCTTCACTCCCAGCACGGAACAGCTCAGAATCCGACTCAATGCCTGTGTATTGAGGGCCCAGTTCTGGGTTGGCGAACCCTCACCCGGAGAATGAGGGGCAGCCAGGGTTTGCTGGAGGACAAGGCCCACTCGTGTTTTAGATCCAAATCCCTCTGGGTTTCCCCTTGCCCCTTCTTTCCCAGTGGGTTGGATATTCTCTGTGTCTTCCCATCACAGAGTGACATAAGTCACCCCAGCGTGATTTTGAGGGCCACAGGGGAAAAGAGAAGTGCCCAGCAAGGAAGAGAAGCCCAGCAAGGAGAGCAGGTTGAGGGGGGGTTACCCCCGCAGGCCAGCTGGGCCAAGGGGGGCTGGGAGACAGCGGAGGGCCCGCTGAGGAGAGGTGGGACGTTTGCAAGTGGACGCTGCCCCTCCAGCTCCTGGCCCTGTGATGCTGGTCCAGCTTCTAGTAACACACTTCCCCTCAGCCCCCAGCCAAGAGCACAATGGGTCCTGCTGGTGCCAGGACGGTGTCCCCTAGCCTCGTGCCTGTCTCCTTGACTCCTCCATCACCCGGAGAGCAAGCCCCTGCGTTCAAGTCCCCCTGCTTGGACAGACACGTAGCTCCTAGTTAGGGGTAGGATCCGGGCCCACACAGAGTAAAGTACTGTGGCCTGGAAGGGGGAGTACACCGGACTGACCAGGCTCGAGGGAGGTGCGGGCAGACCCTCCTAGGGCCCTGCCAAGCACAGGGGCAGGCAAGAGTCTGGGAAGGAGGAGGTCTTGGGGGTTGGCACCCGAAGAGGAGGAGGCTGAGGCTGCTGAGGGAAGATGGGACGGGTCTCGGGCCTCCTCTCCAGGCCCTCGGCTGCCCTACCCCAACCACTTCCGGCCCACGTGGTCCCGAAGCCGAGCGGCCCCTTGCAGGGTAGCTTCTGTCCCCACACCTCTTCCCTCGGAGGCCCTGCTGCCCAGGGGGGGCAGAGGGCCGCGTGGGGCGCACTGTGACTGTCTGAAACAGGAGGTAGGAGGGGCTAACCTCACATTCATCCTTCCTCGCTCGGTGGCCCAAAGGCACCCGTTTTCTTGCGTTCTGCTGTGGAGTAGTGGCCGGCGTGGGACACGTGGCCAATGTCTGCTTCCCACCCACCTGTTCCCCGTCTCTGCCCTGGCTCTTACTGTCCTGGGGGGCGGGCGAGAGGGAAGGCCCGGTGACTTCCGGTGGGAGGCAGGAAACACAGGTGGAGGCAGATCGTGGCGGCTTCGAACTCCTCTCTACTTCACCGCTACTGCCAGGATTGAATGAGTCGATAAATTGCCCAGACTGATGCCTGGAACTTGGTAGAATTCACAGCTATCGGTTGGTATTCCGTCACGATGCGTCTACAATTTCCCCGCAGCCCCTTTCCTTCCCTCCCCAGCCCCCAATCCTTTAAAATTCCTCACACACCTGGCACTTGACCCCTACTGAATTCCTCATTTGTCACAGCAGTCAGGTCTGGTCTTGGTCTTTGTCCGTCAAAAAAAAAAAAAGGAAAAAAGTAGCAACGGCCAACTCTGATCCTGTGTCAGAACCTCTTTGGCAATCCAATCCTGTCCTCTGTGGTCATTTGTCCTCCTGGCGGTCTGTTCCCTAGGAGGCCACTTCCCAGGCCAGGAAAGAGAAGTCAATACTCTCACATACCCTATTTTGGACCCTGTGAAGAGCTCGCTTTTTTTTGCACAATACCTTCTATTTGCAAATCTGTTGCTGTTTGCAAATAAAGCATCCCAAAACCCTGGGATGTATGTGGGCAATTTAACAAACGGATCAGAAGCTAATGCTTTTTAAATTTGCAGCTCAATTCCAGAATGTCTTAACTGCAAGGAAATAATTTGAATATTCTCCCCTACAGCCCCTCTCATCATCAGATCACTAAAATAGAATTTGCCTTGATGCAGTTCCTCTATTTATTTATATATTACTATTAACAAAGAAGATGTTTAGCAGCCAACTAAATGGAGTCAACAAAATTAGAGTGAAATGCTTATTTTGTTTAAGCATTAAGACAAATGCATTTCATTGGCACCGGTCTTCATGTAAAAGTACTGGTTACAAATAATCCCTTATTAAAAGAACAATTAGAAATGCCTGGGTGATTCAGTCGGTTAAATGTTTGACTTCGGCTCAGGTCATGACCTCATGGTCTGTGAGTCTGAGCTCCTTGTCGGGCTCTGTGCTGACAGATCAGAGCCTGGAACCTGCCTCAGATTCTGTGTCTCCCTCTTTCTCTGCCCCTCCCCTGCTTGCACTTTCTCTCTCAAAAATAAATAAACATTAAAAAATTTTTTTAAATAAAAACAGTGAAAACAAGAAGCACATTTCTGGTATGTGGCTGTTACTCAGTAGTAACTAGACTCTTTCTGCAACTTCCAAGCCGTGACTATACACGTTTTGCTCCATCCATGCATACACATACTCGCGCAGGCGCACACGTGAAATTTGGGCACAGGAATCTGGACAGGTGTCAGTCATCCCAGTTCCCGCTCACCTTTAGTACAGAGGCGTGGATCGTTCTTGCTTTGCTCTGCGCAGACCAGAGCTGGGCTATTTGTGTGAGGGTGCTGTCCTCTGGTGGAAGTTAGAAGACTTGCATGTTTAGCCAGATGAGAGAAATTGCAGTCACCACCGTAAGAGCCAGTTAGCTAATCACCTTGTGGTTGTATTTATTTAATGACTGACAGGAAAGGAAAGTCCAAGGAGACAGAGACGGAGGAGCAGCCACAGAACCCCCCGGCCCCTCCCCCCCCGCCAAGAGCCTGGGGCAGTGATGAGAGCAGAGTGACCTCCAGAAAATATTGTTGCTAAGCCTGGGGGTGGGGAGTGGGCACCTGGGTGGCTCGGTCAGTTAAGCCTTCAACTTCAGCCCAGGTCATGATCTCATGGTTCCGGGGTTCAAGCCCCGCATCAGGCTCTGTGCTGACAGCTCGGATCCTGGAGCCTGCTTCGAATTCTGTGTCTCCCTCTCTCTCTGCCTCTCCCCCGCTTGCACTTTCTCAAATTAATAACATTAAAAAGCAAATAAATGAATGAATAAATAAAAAGCTAAGCCTGGGGGCTGTAGATACTGATTCAGAGATGGGGGTGGGCTTTGATGCCAGCAACCCAGGCGACCTAATCCTGCACAAGCAGTGAGAATTCTGCTGCATTTTTTTGAAATTTGTCAATACTCACTTCCAGTAGTTGCTTAATCCACCCACCACTGTTGCAGAGGTGTGAGGCTTTTCTCCATCAGCTCTTCGAGCTATGGTATAGAAATAGTCAGCCATTTTCCACTCGGAAGGAGTGAAAGGGTTTAGAGAGAAAATATGCATTCTTGAACATTGCGATCTATGCCCCAGAAACTGCAATTCAACCAGGCATCAATATGCAGGGTACAGGAGCAGTTTCCCTCAGATTCCAAGAAGAGCGAAATAACACGCTTTGCCGGAAGGGGCAAGCCAGGGCGCTGAGACGTTAGTCAGAAGATAATGCAATTATAGGTCAGGACGAACAGGTCTCTGGCATGTCTGCCAATCTTCTTGCAAACCTTGGAAGATTTACTGCTTCTAACTACGCCTGTGCCTAACTTACTTGTCCCAAGTAAGAGTGGCACCTCTGTCCAGGGGGGAGGCTGTCACTGCGTGGAGAGACGAGGCAGGCTGCTGGCAGGTCCGATGACGGAGTCTGAAACCATTCTTCAGGCCCCCTTTCCAGCTCAGACTGGAGGAGAGAAAGAATAGCAAATCTCACACAGGGAGTTTTCCACCAGAGTCAACATAACATGTTTCTTTGGAGTATGACCAAGCAAAAAGAAAATTTTCTCATTTAACTCTTGCGAAAAGTAAAGGATGACTCTGCATGTTATGGGAATGGAGGTTTAATGTAGGAATTAGGGCTTCCTTGAAGTGAGAAGAGCAGAGGGGGCGAAAGCAGCTGAAAGGTCATGGAAACAGCTGGAAGAACAGCCTCGAACACCGAGGTGGGTGCTTCTCCAAAGTGTGGTGAGAAACTGCTACTGTTCTCAAGAATCCCTGGGAAATCTCCTGCCAAGTCTGGTGCTGGCCAGGAAGCCCAAGAACCTTGTGCCCGGTCTGAGCCCTGTGACCTCCTGAGGGTAATCTCGTCTCTTCATTTCCACCTTCCAAAGCTCACGCAAGCTTCTCTTATTGAAAAATTAAGCGGGATTGTGGGAAAGGAAGGTCCGCTAAGAAGTGGACGGCAGCACAGCAAAGTTGACCACTGACCGCCCAACACGAGCCAGAGCCCCCATGTTCTTGTATTGACTTCCTCATTATGTGAGACAAGTTATTCATCAATTCAACAAATCTTCAGTACTTTCTGAGTGTCAGGCCCCGGGCTAGGTGATGGAGGTGGAGTGACTCTGTGGAATTGATTCCTGCCCTGCGCAACCCACGTTGTGCTGAAAGGGAGGACCGAAGGTACGCACAAAGTGTGATAGTGTGCGGAAAATATTAGGGCTGCTCACAAATGGCCCAGCTGTTGCCCAGGCACGTCCAGGACTGCCTTTCCCCACCTGCTTGGAAGCTGGGAGAGAGCATGTGACTTGCTTCGGTCAATGAAGTGTGGGCAGAAGTGAATGTGTAACTCACACTGGAGGACTTAGGAATGGCACACCTTCCACCTGCATCATAAACTCCTCTGGAGAGAGTTCTATCAGCCTGAGGCTCTGAGAAGCTAAGAACAGAGCCTCCGGCTGACTTCCAAGGACATGGAACGTGACAGAGAGGGAAGTCCGTGTAACAAGCCAAGAAGAGTTTGGGGGGTTATTTGTTAGCACAGCAAAACTTGCTCATACTACTGACACATAACACACGAGTGAGGGTGGCTGCGGTAGAAGGAGGGATGGTTGCCTCTGGATCAATACACTGATTGATCATTGGCCAATGTGGCTTTGATTTGGCTCACTCTCTGGAGAAGACCAAGGAGAGCCGATTAATGAAGGAGGTAGAGCAATGAAAAACACAGGCTCAGAACCGCCCTCCCCTCTCCCGCGGTCCACAGCCGCATGGTCCCCTCCTGCTGCTGTGACTTTAGATGACAGTGAACTGATCCATACAAGATTGGTGAGGATCAGCTGAGAAAGAGAGTTCTTCAAAAGATTATTTTAAAGTGATGCAGAGGAACAAGAGCAGAAGTGTAAAAATGAAGTGATCAGAATAGAGACCCACAGGGTCCCAAGGGTGTATGTTCAAGCAAGATCCATCACAGTTTATTTGGGGAGCTTAGTGTATCAGTAAAACCTATTTATAGTGGGTGCGAATTAACTAACGCACAAAACTGCAGAACCAGCACTTTATAACAAGATGATAGGAGTTAAACCTTTTTTAAAAGTTTATAAGTGATTTCATTTTCTGATCCTATATTACGTGTATACATAAATATATAAAAATGAGAACTGTTCCTTTTTTTAAAGTTTACTTTGAGAGAGAGAGAGAGAGGGTGCACATGCAGGGGAGGGGCAGAGAGAGAAAGAGAGGGAGAGAATCCCAAATAGGCTCTGCACGCTCAGCACAGAGCCTGACGTGGGGCTCGATCTCATGAACCGTGAGATCATGACCTGAACTGAAATCGAGAGTCAGATGCTTAGCCAATAGAGCCACCCAGGTGCCATGAGGCCTATTTCTATAGAGACTTATGACACTTGATTTTGGATGATGTAAATTATTTTGCCATTAACCTTAGCTGAGTGTGCATAGAAAGATAAACTGATTGGGGCATACAATACACCTCAAGTCAAGCACAAATAACTTACGGATGATTCTTAAAAAGGAAGTTACGAGATTGTCCTTCAAAGGGCTGCCCTCCAGTGAGGCCCTCACCCCTTCCTGGCTGGTCAGCCCAGCTCTCTAACAGACTGTGGCAGGTGACTTGCCTTGGTGGCCCCAGTGGGCCTGTCTTCTGGTACTCACAACCTCGGGTAGTCCCTGCCCTTCATCCGAGCTGGTCCTGGGATCTGGCTTCATCCCAGAAGGCGGCGGAAGAACACAGAGCGCATGCGCAGCTTAGGCCTTCGGTCTGAGGATTCTACCTTTGCCTGTTGTTGGAGGCCCTGAGCAGCCAGGTAAGAATTCTGGCTACCTTGCTAGAGCCCATGTGAAGAAGAGAGGCCCCGCTGTCCCAGGCCCCCAGCTGAGCTCAGCCCAGGCCTATCCGCGGGCTGAATGCAGGCACAGGGGTGCCACTGACATCCCCACCAAAGCCCCACTAAATTACAGAACTGTGAGCAAATAAAATGATTGTTGTTTCAAGCCACGGAGTTTTCGGTTGGTTTGTACATAGTAATAGATCAACGAAGCACTAACATTTCTTAAATCCTACGGAGCTTCTACTTAAGGTTTCTGCATGGAATTTTCTCACAATCCCATTTGCCACACCATCTCCTGCTCTAGGTTCTTAACCAGTCAGGCTTGACGTATACAGTTATAGGGGTTGTGCACTGCACCAGGGTACCCAACCAAGGGAGCCAATGGGGACTGCTTGCCTGGCCTTCAGGTTAAGAGGGAACTTTTTCTAAATTGCATGAATATGTCTTAAGGACCCCAGAGCTCTGACAATTGTATTCAGCTAAATCAAATTCAAAGTTGTCGATCTGGCCTCCAAGCCTCCCTTCACTGCCTAATGCCACCTTTGCTCTCCCGTCTAACTTTCCGTCTCACTCCGTGTCTCCAATCTTGGCCCAGCCGAGTTAGCCTGCTCCCATCCTGCCTTCCAATTGGCAGCAGTACCCAAACTGGGGGTGGGCCTTCTAGGGGTGTCAACAAGGGCAGCCACCGGCACTCTGCATCAAGTCAGGACAGTTTGAGTCTTGTGAACCCCAGAGGACCAGATATTTGCTTCCAGGCACATTTTAAGAGATTTCCAGGCCTGTTAAAGCACAAAGGCACAATGCACGGTGAAGCCATCCATTCTTCCATTTTCAGGCTCCACATGCAGAGCGCCAAGCACCAGGGCACCCAAGTTCCTCTGCTTCCAGGGAAGGGAAAATTCTTTTCCTTTCAATTCATAGCACAACCCAAAGGCAAAATGTTCCAATACGCCATGCAAGTGGACCAACGTGACACGAGATACGCATTGTCAAACTTTGTAATCTTACCCTTCATTAAATATTCAGCATGGACGATTTGATCTCTTCCTTTTCTCAGCTCCCCCCTCTTCCTCTGCATTCCCTCCTTCATTCCTCCTCTCTATTTACCTACCTTCTGGGAAGTGCTGACTCAGGGTCTCTCTCAAGTCAGGGACCCAGCCAAGGGGGTGTCTAGGCATGGGATGTGTGGACAGACCATCTGCTTTGACTCAGGACTCAGGACTCTTTATAGGAAGTGCGGATGCAGCCTGGTGTGAGTGGTGAAGCAGCTCCCTTTGGACGCGTGTCCCCCGCCAGGACCACCCAGGTTACAGCACAGTAATGGCCAACATACTTAACTAGGAAGTGGTCAGGTGCTCACCTGGCTTTGTGCTGGAAGGGACACACGCTCGGCCACATGACCTTGAAACAGTGGGCTGCTCAGGACAGTTAGCATCCCTGGGGAAACACCACTGTCCAGGGCAGTGGGCTCAACTACCGATTTCCGTGCCGATCTTTCCCAGAGCTGGCCTCAGCCTGTGATAGCTACAAATACTGGAGGTTGAGAGGTCTGGAGGCAGAATATTTGCCTGCAACAATAGTCTGGCAACCACAAAACTGTACTAGTAGCAATAATATCTTAATATTATTGTAAAAGTTATTGACACTTTTGACTGAGCAACTGTGACATGTTAAGCAGTTCCTCTCTATTGCCTTATTTAATCATTATAACAACTCTGTGAAATAGGTAATATTCACATTTGCAGATGGGAAGACCAAAACTCAGAGTTTAAATAGCTTTCCTAGGCTGGGAGGTGGCAGACCTGTGACCCAGACCTGATTCGAGGGAGGCTCATGCTGACATTCTCTCCAGCCACCTGCCCTGTCCCCTGGGCTGCGAGCATGGCGGCTGCTCTGGCACCACGAACTAGGCTAGTGTGAAGCTCCAACTCCCTCCACCCTACCTCCCACCCATGGCCACCATCGCCTGGCATTGGCATTGATGTGGAATGAACCCGCTGGGTCCTCTGCACCACTCTGCTGCTGCCTTGGGAGTTTGAGAAATTCTGGAATAACGCAAGGTTTGATACATTGAGTCACCTTATGCCCATTCTCTGGGGCTCTAGTCAAGCCTCAAGTCTCTTGATACCTACACAAAGACCAGGTGTGCTCTGTGCTGAGTGAGGGACTCAGCTCCAGGACCAGCTGGCTCCTTCCTGTGCATGGCAGGGCTGGTGTGAGGGGCTGGGCTGAGGGCTAGGACGCAGGCCGAAGGGCTTTCCCCTCTTCCGTGCTTGCCCAGCATTCTCCAGGATGCAAGGGAAGGGTCAAATCTGGGGTGCCTGATTGGGATTTGATGGGCATTTGTAGTGTCCTGGAAATATACTTTTTAAGACCACAGGTGATTTTACACCCATTTCTTCTGGTGAGGCCATGAGAAAACCTAAATGAGGTATAAAGGCAGTTGCTACTTAAGATGAACTTTCTTGAACAGAGACAGTATGTTTGTAGGGAGAAAGTATTCTCTCCCTTCAACTCCCTGAGCAGGAGCCCCGGAGAGAGGGGTGGCTCTGGCTGCTTTGATAAGGAGGTGAGAGTCAGCTAGCTGGGCAGAACCTACTGCCAATGTCCTGTTCTTTTGTATTCATGAAATGCTTTGCTAGTGATGTCACTAGAATTGTCTTATTAATTTGTTTCATAAGGTCAGTCCTCAGAAGAATCTAGGAAGTAGGAGCAGAGAGAAGAAAAATATACAGGAAGATAGTTTCATTCTCTTTGTGCTCAAGAGGTTAGGTTCTTGGGATGTTCTGGATATGATATAGATTAGAATTCATTTAAAAATTATGTTTTAACATTTATTTTTGAGAGACAGAGACACAACATGAGCAGATGAGGGACAGAGAGAGAGAGAGAGAGAGAGCGAGAGAGAGAGAGAGAGAGAGAGATGCAGAATGTGAAGCAGGCTCCAGGCTCTTAGCTGTAGCACAGAGTCTGATGTGAGGCTCGAACACACGAACCTCAAGATCATGACCTGAGTCAAAGTTGAATGCTTAACTGACTGAGCGACCCAGGTGCCCCTAGACTTCATTTTTTACCTATTTAAGCTTTTTCTAAGTCTATGTAGAACTAGTGTCATCATAACCCCACTTATGGTGAGTGGCTGAGAAAAGTCACAGTCCCTGAAGTTCTGTCAGTTCTTGTCAATCCTGAGTGCTCTGATATCATGCTTGTGTGGAGCCAGAGATATGGGCAGGACAGAGACCCCCCTCTGCCCCCAGAGACCTCAGAGCGTGTGATGTCACAAGTCCATGGCACTGAGGGGGCAGTGGGGCTTGAGAAAGGAAGGTTGGATCTGAGGATAAGTTTCTCACTCTCTAATTTAGACCTTTCCCAACGGCTCCAGGTTCACCTTCTTCATCTGTGAATTGAGGACCAGTAATGACAACGGGAAGGACGCTTCTCTCCTAAGGAAGCCATAATGGTTCAGTAAATTACTGTGTGTGGACACACAGGATTAGCCCTGATGCGCTCTGCTGATGTGCAACGTTAAGGGCCCCTGCGCATCCCTGTCACCTCAGCATGGTGCCCAGAAGGCCACGCACAGATGTGCTCAGTGTGAATATACATACAATGCTCTTTGCTAGTCACATTTCAGAGACATTAGTTATTGCTCTGAAGCTTGATATAAACATTAATTTATTTTGGTATCACAGACCTCTCTGATTGTCTGACAAAAACCACTGACGCTTTCTCTCCTCCTCTCTCAAACAAACAAAATAAAAACCCAGCAAAAATAAACCATGCTGCTACACACATCCAGGAACACTTTCTGTACAGTGTCTTCCACTAACACACCCAGGCTTTAGCGAATACCTGTGTTAGAGATTCAGAGGCTTCAGCCCTCTGAGTGGGGTCAGGAGAGACACAGACTGTGTAGAGAAATGAATGTAATAATGATGTTTGCCGTTTGCCTGAGAAAGATCCTCGCGGGGACATCCCAGAGAGTCTAATGGATTCACATGATGCTCTTAGAAAAATAGCTTGTGTCTGATTATAACTAGTCTATTTAAATGAAAATGTGTTCAAGCTAAAGAACAGGACTGCCCTATATACAGGGCCACCCTCTGCTCACTGAGGCTTTTGTGCACAAAGTTGTGGTCCAGATATCTGAACCCTCCTGTCTCCACAATGGGCTGCTATCCGGTAACCGTGGCGAGGTCTCCTTACGGGAGGGCCAGGCACCTCTGGGCGCTTGCGCGCCTGCTTAGGGCCCAGCTTATCGAAGATCTGAGAGCCTCCTGCCAACGGCCCGGGCCGTGTCTACCCTGGCCTCTCTCGGGGGACTGGATTTTACCTCAAGCAACACACGACTTTTGGCTTCCAGGTGCTTCTGCAAAGTAGGATTTCATTTTGGACAAGAGGCGTTGGGGACCAGAGCCAGCTCAGCCAAGGTGGAAAGGTAAAAGTCCACACCCAGATCAAATCTAATGGAGTGAGACCACGTCCAGAAATGGAAAATGAACAGGAAAGAAAATAGCTGAGCAGGAAAGGCTTTGCAGCACTCTCCACGTGCAACTAGAGCCTTCGATGGAAGAACACGGAAGGCATCGGCAACCGGTGGTGCCCGAGGGCAGCCTGGGCCCTTGTTCTTAAGCCCCCAGGGCACGACCTCATATTTCCCGGTGGTTGATGGCATCTTGGTTGTTGTATGTAAATGTCCCCCCCATGAGAGAAGCCCGGGCTGCTTGCCGGGCGGAGCCCGCACTCCCTGCGGTTCCAGAGACCCGGGGCCTCCGGGAAGGCAGATGGTGGGAGGCCCGCGTGTTGGCGCCGCTGCCCCCAGCTAGATCAAGTGGCACGGCGCAGGCAGCTGGAAGGCACCCACACAGGGAAATCGAGCACTATGCTCAGAAAGCTGCACTCCCTCTTTAACTCTGGCCAGCACAAGAAGGCGGAGGTGGCCGAGAGTTCCTGCTACGACAGAGCCAGCCCAGCCGTGCGGCTGATCCGCAGCAGCTCCATGTACGTGGTCGGGGACCACGGGGAGAAATTCAGCGAGTCCTTAAAGAAGTACAAAAGCACCAGCAGCATGGACACCAGCGTGTACCACCTGCAGCAGGAAGGCGACCGTGCGTGGACGTACTCTCGCACCCAGGACTGTTTGCAGTACTTACAGGAGCTGCTGGCCTTGCGGAAGAAGTATCTCAGCAGCCTCCAGGACCTGAAGCCCTACCGCGCCCAGGGCGTCCCCTCTACCTCCTCCAAATCTTCCAAGAGGGCAGAAAAGGCCCCTGGCCAGTCCACTTCCAAAGAAATAAAGGTAAGTGCTGCTGAGATGTACAGTTTAGATGAGAATTCTTCCAAGAGCCTCGGATGCCCATTGAACTTGGCTCACCCCACTCTTTTCCCGCCTGTGCACAGCGTAATTAGTCTGCACGTTCTGGGTAATGGCTCAGTCATCCTTAGAGACTCTGGGCTGCCACCTCCTAGTCCTGGAGAAGGGCAGCCTGTCCCAAGTTGATTGTTTTCCAGGAGGAGGCGATGGGGTGGAGCAGGTAGCAGTGTGGACAGGGCAGCCTAGGGGGCAGGGCTTGGGCCTTGGCGTCAGGTGGTCCTGCACTGGCATTGTACCTCTGTCATTTACCGCCCAATTTATGGATGAGAGAGAGCTTGCGTGGCACCTAAAAACCCCAGTGAAAAGTGAAATCCTCATGAGCCCTAGATGTTTTCACCTATCTAGGTGTTTGGCTGCAGGGGAGCCAAGCAATTGGAGGGTTTGCTCCATCTATACCTTGGGCCCCTGGTATGCTGGGAATTCAGGCACAGCCTGGAGAGTGCCTGTGACTTCCAGGAGATTGCATGATCTTGCTGGGGCCTGGAGGCCTCAGGCCCAGACACACCCTGCGAGCAATGACTGCAGGAAGTAACTGGCAGTGATCTTGTTGTTTATACTTATCATGGTGTTGGTACACATCCTGTTTACATCTGATAGTACCGGAAGGTCAGGCGGGAGAAACCCCCGTCATAGAAGCGCAAGCTGAGACCCTGTGCCCTGTTCTGACAGGACCTCCAATTCATTAGGTGACTCCTTCCTCAAACTTTTTTTTTCCCAATGCCTGAGGTTTCAGTTTGTTTTAAATTCCCATCAATCTTTTCCCTGATGACTGGACTCTTATGTTCTCTGAGCAGACCTACATGTCTTTCCCACATCCTGTTTCCCGACAGTATGTCCTATGGGCTGAGCAAGGCTCATTAACATTGAATGACCGATTGGTCACCTCCAGATCTCCAGGGCTTGGCCTCACCCAACTGGTTTCAACTGTCTGGATTTTATCCCAGGTTGGGGCAGTTGAAATAATCACTTCAACTCCCAAAGTATGTCAGGGTCCCAGTACCTACCTTTGGGTTCCAGGACTGACCCTGTGGCCAGCCAGCTGTAGATTTGTGAGCCTGACACCTGTCCTACAGGGTCACCTCCCATGACAGAAAGGGCTGCAGTGGGCTCTGGACTCCCTTCCAGCTTGAATATCCTGGGGCTCTAGGTCCTGGCTAGTTTCCCTCCAGGCACCACATTTTCCTGAAACGATGGCATTCTCTCTTCATAAAGTTTTCTTCCCTTTGTCCATGTGCTCCACTTACAGTTCAGCTGTCTGAAGATATAAGAAGGGCTTAGGGGCAGAGTAACCAGTTCTGGCTGAAAGGGAATGGCCATCAAGGAATGACACAAAGTGTGGATTTCCTCAGGAGGTGCCCCTTGCCATGGTGTAACCAGAAAAATGGTTTTAAAATGGTTTTGAAAGCAGTCAGCTAAAACTGAATTTTAGTTCTAAATTTACCGGCTGTGTGCCTTTGTCAAGTTCAGTGGGCCCCTCTGGGCCTCTGTTTCTGTAGCATACAAATGGAAATAAGAGTATACCTTGTGAGGAAAAAGCAAGACCCTGTCTGTGATGGGACCTGGCACATCCTAGGTCGTTTACCGACTCTGCCAGGGAAGGTGCAGGAGGTTTGTATGCACCTGAAGACCAGTGGTCTCATTCCTGGCCCCTCAAGAAAGAGCTGTATGCTGGGTGTGCTGGAGAAATAATGGGTGCCGTCTCTGTGGCTAGCAAGGTGGCCTGTGGCTGCCTGGCTCTGTGTGTGGCAGGGGGACCAGAGAGCTCCTTTCTTCTGGAGTGCCATCACCTTCCTGCACTGGGAGGAAATGCCTGCTGATGCTCACATTTAGGGCAAACACCGTTCATTTCCCTGATCCCCTGCTATGTGCTGACTTGTGTCTCCCCAAAATCGTATGTTGAAGTCCTACCCTGCCCCCAGTACCTCAGAAGGCAACCTCATTTTGAAACAGGCTGATTACAGATGTAATTAGTTAGATTGATTGCAAGTATTAGGGTGGGTCCCTAATCTGATACCACTGGGGTCCCTATAAGAAGGGGAAATTGGGACACATGCACACAGAGATCACCAGGTGAGGTCTGGAGTTGGCTGCCACAGGCCGAGGGCCCCCCAGAAGCTGGGTGGGACCTGGAAGTGGTTTCAAAAAGAACATGGCACTGACAAGATCTTGGTCTCAGACTTCTGGCCTCCTGACTGAGACACAGCAAGTTTCTGTCGCTCTAAGCGGCCCAGTTAGTGGTATTTGTTCTGATGGCCCTGGGAAGTGAGGACCGCCCTCCACAGAAGTAGCCTTTTCTCCTATATTAGTGTACACACATCTCTGTTCTAGCATGTATCGAACCCTACAGTGGCTTGTTAGCATGTGTGTCTCCTCTGGAGGGTGGCAGAGACTGGTGTGCTTGATGAAGCTGAAACAGTGTCTTAGCCGTTCTGTTTACAGAGCACAGCAGGAAATACTGCTTGGCCGCTGATGGATGCTTTATCCACTGTAAAGTCTGGTCTTCGTGCACAGATCCTGGCAGAGCTGGCCCTCACGTGGGGAGTGAGCAGTGTTCTCTAGGCACCACAGCACCATGCAGAGACCTTCTCTCCCTCCTCACAGATACCAGCCCCCCTGCCTTGGCCACAGACCTTAAGTTCCCCTGTCTTTCTTTTCTGGAAAGATAATGGCTTTTAGGTGGTTTCATTTAAAACCCTCAGTAAGTAATATATTTTAGGTACTGACCCAGTTGACTCAACACGACCAAAACAAAAATTTCATGAAATACACGTATTCCTGTTCTCGTCGGTCTTCTGATGTTTTTTTCAAAATATTCCTTACTATTCTTGTTTGTTTTTAATGTTGGTCATGACACACATGCAGTTTATTTCACAAGCTACCACAGGGTCAAGACCCACAGTTTCTCACACCCCAAGGAAGGCGTTCCAGCAGGGCCTGTTGAAATGTGAACAATGTCTGAGGCATGACGCACCAGGGTGCCAACTGGCCAGTCGTCCCAGGCCATGGAGATAAGAGAGACTGGATGTACCCAGGTGGATAGATGGGAGGAAGAGGTGAACACAGGCCAGAAGTGAGGTGAGCCTGGGGGGGGTGCGGGCAGCCCCTCCTGGGCCCCTGCGTGGGAGAGGATATGGCTAGGCTCTGTGACAATCTGTTCCTCCCTTATAATAGATCATTACAAAAATGAACAAAACATACATTTTGCACCATTTTGAAATTAAAACAAAAACCCTACACCTGAGGACTTTTGTTGTCAGCATTCGGTATGAACTATAGTTTGAGACTGTAGTTAGAATTTCTGACCCAGGGGCGCCTGGGTGGCTGAATCTAAGCGTCCAACTTCAGCTCAGGTCATGATCTCAAGGTTTGTGAGTTTGAGCTCCATATCGGGCTCTGTGCTGACAGCTCAGAGCCTGGATCCTGCTTTGGATTCTGTGTCTCCCTCTCTCTGCCCTCCCCCACTCATGCTCTGTCTGTCTCTCTCAAAAATAAATAAAACATTAAAAAAAATTCCAAGGCAGTGCAGACTTCATGTGGCAGAAGGAGAGCCTGTTTGAAATGGGTCCTGTCCTGGAACATAGTTTCTGAACCAATAAGGCAAAGCCAGTCAACCCCTGCCCTGGGCACCTCGGGTGTTCCTGTCAGTGAAGAGGAGTGTTGCCAGTCTCCTCCGCGCACCGCCCCTCCCCCATCACCGCCGCTCCTCTGCCACAGCCCAGGCACAATCAGGCACAATCAGCAATTATTCCTGACTTCTAATCATCCTCTAAACCCAACATGTTGAGTTTTAGCCCATTCTACAGATGAGAAAGTGGGCTCAGAGACGGTAAGCAATTTATGTGAGGTTGTGCACCTGATAAAGAGAGAGTCAGGATTTGAACCCAGTGTGTGTGTCAGAGCTCACACTCTGGTCAGTGTAGCCACAGCACCTCTCAGTCAGAAAACGAATTTTGAGCTTATATAATATATATCGATGAAGGAGTGTGCACCTCAGGATGAGGTAAGCAGGCTTCTTTATCCTGCACACCTGGGTCAAGGAGAGTCTTCAGAGAGGAACCTGCCTCCTACTCGGCCTGGGTTTGGTACCAGGGTGAAGCTCTCTCATGGGGGCTGAACAGCTTAGGACTCCCTCGTCCAGGAGAAGCCTAGGTCAGAAGTGTGCCCAGAAGGCTCGCATCAAGTTCTCCCCTCTCCACAATCCAGGAGTCAAATTTCCTTCCATCTCCCTTCACCTTCCCTTCACATAGTGACTTCCGAGTCCCTTTTTACTCTTGGTCTCTGAAGCGTTGAAATCCTGAGTTTGTAGTGCCTACTCTTGTAGGGGGAAGAAGGCTGGCAAACAGCGTGAGCACAGCTACAGCGGGAACTTCCTGATGGCACGTATTGTGTCCTCACATCATCTCAACAGAAATCGCTTTTCATTCTCCCTAACTCATTCTAAGTATCTTAGGTGAGCCACATACCAGCAGAAAGAGTAGCAGCAGGAACTGAAAAGTTGGGGGGTACTGAAACATCAACAGAAAACCAGGAACACGCAAGAGACGACGCAGATCATACAGCCAACTCAGCGGCTACAGGTGAGCCTTAGGTCTGGCTCTGCACCCCTTGGACGCTACAATAAAGAGAGAGCTGGACTCACTGAAAACTTCTGAGAGGAACCATCGAACCCTCTGGTTAGTGGAAAGGGGAGTTTTCCCAGCTGTAAGCCCCCAGTTGCTCATATGGACCTGATGAGAGAACCACGTGTGATGTGGTTTGTAATGCCCTCACTGATATTTATGTAACAACTCCCTTCCTTCTTTCCTCCCTCCCTTCCTTTCCTCCGTCCTGCCTGCCTGTCTTCCTTCCTTCTCCATTCTTCCATTCTCCATCAATACATATTGTTGTCAGGAACAGGGTGCGTGCCAGGAACTGTTGTAAACACAGGTGAGCAAGTCACTCTTGGGGGAGAGCTAAGGCAACAGACCAGTACCACGTCTGTCACCCACTGTGACAGCCCTGCACCGCATCTTAGCGAGGGTCCAGGGAGTGGCACCTGGGCACATAAGCTCTGCCTGTCCCATTTGGACCTAGCAGAGAATTCAGATGCCACAGGCATGGATGAACCCCACGCCCTCCCAAAGATCTCTGTCAAGATCCTCTGAAGACATGGTGCACTCACAAGAGAAAAAAGG